>NW_026592890.1:4256048-4338293 GCF_907164565.1 Psammomys obesus
TTTTTTTTTTTTTTTTTTTTTTTTTTTTTTTTTTTTTTTGAGACAAGCTTTATCTGTGTAGCCCTGGCTGTGCCGGAACTCACTTGGTAGACCAGGCTGGCCTCAAACTCAGAGATCTACTTGCCTCTGTCTTCTGAGTGCTGAGATTAAAGGTTTTTCTTAAGCTACCCACTACTCTCTCCTTCCCCACATTTCCTCATCCCCATTCCTGCCCATTCTTTCACTTGTGTGTTTCCTGCTATTGTGACACATTTTTTTTTTGTTGTTGTTATTGTTTTAAGCTGAGTTGAGAGCTAATAGGCTTATAGATGGCTTTTCCCATCTCCTTTTTTGGGGTTATTCCTTCCCTTCTCAAGCTGATTTCTTCCATACTCCTGTACCTTTCTCTGCTTAGGCCCTTCTGCTCTCAGGCATTAACCTTGCTACTTTTCTTTCATCCATACTTTGCACTCCCCCTAAAACTTATTTCTATTTTCCCAGCTTTATCAGTAATCCTGGTTAAAGATACAAAACAAAATATTTGAAACTAGGATCAGCATATGAGAACAAACCTAAGGTGGTTGACTTTCTGGCCCTGAGTTACTCCATATAATTTTTTTTTTCAGTTCCATTCATTTTTCCCCAAATTTCATAATTTTGTTGTTTGTTGACAGTTGAGTAATATTCTATTATGTATATGTACTACATCTTCATTCTCCATTCATTTTTTGATGGACATCTAGGTCAATTCCATCTCCTGGCTGCTATGAATAGACCAGCAATGAGCATGGATGAACGGGCATTTGTGTAGAATGTAGAGCTCTTTGGATGTATTCCTGGGAGTGGTAAACCTGGATTATGTGGCAGTTCTATTTCTAGCTTTTGAGAACTCTCAGTACTTATTTCCAGAGCAGGTTCACTACCTCGTACTCTCACTGACTGGAGTTCTCCCTTCACCGGGTCCACACAAGCACATTTGACTATTGTGTCCCTGATGATGCCCATTCTGAGCAGAGTGAGGTAGAAGCTTAAAGTAGCTTGAACTTAGATTCTCATGACAGCTAATGAGGTTGCAGACTTTAAAAAGTGTGCCCTAGCCATTTGCATGTAGTCTTCCGAGAATTTCCTTCCATCTGGGCAAAGGTTTCAGATGTGTAGGCACTCTCATAGTTTTCCTTCACATTTGTGCCTCCACTTAGGGTTGGGATTTTCTAGTCCACTCTCACAACATGGCACACCGTAGCTTTGCATGGATTCTCACCATTCCTACAATGCAGCATTGAACCAAACCAGAAAGATTCAATAGGCCATAAGCCACATCTGGGAGGTCTAGGTATGTTGTTGATTATTGCTTCGTTAGGTGATCTTAGGAACACAGCCAGCAGCTCCACATCCGTAGGGACACACACTAGTCATGAACACTGGTACAATTATTTCCATTAATTATTTTATGTTTAGTCTTTAAGCTATTTTTGTCCTCTTCATTAACAGGATTGACATGTCCTGCCGGGGATGAGGAATATATACTGTAGACATAATTAGCATGTCAATAAAAGCCATTTGTTTATCGCATCAATGTGCTGAATTCTAACACAGAGTTCGTGTAAATCTTTGTGGTGCCTTTTTTCAGAAAAATACAAATTTAAATGATTTCAGGCTGTTTGGTTCCTGGCCACTGTTTTCTTGGGAGTCTCAATGTCTTAGTCATACATGCTAGCACTGTATGCAAATATCTTTTGTTTACTCTAACAAGTCAATGAAAGACAGTGACAAAATTAAAACACTTTTTATGTATATCTTTGTGGCATTCCTATGCATATACGCATTTTCTCCTGTGTCGCTGTCCTTGTGTGTGTACTTGTCTATGGAGGCAAGAGATGATGTCAAGTGTTTGACATAACATATTTGAGACAGGGGCTCTCCTCTGAACTCCACGATCTCTGATTCAAGCAGCCTAGCCAGGCAGTTTGCCCCGGGAATCCTCTGGCTTTGCCTTTTGAGGCTGAGATTACAGGCAGGCTGCCACACCCTCTCAGCAGCAAGCCATGGGTGCTGCGGGACTGAATTCTGTTCCTTTCACTTCACCACTAAACCTTCTTCACAGCCCTAAAACATGTTCTAGCTCCTCACAGGGCAGCAGGAATTACCACTGCCATTGTTATTTCTGTTTTGTTGCAGATTTTTGATACATTTACTTGATTGATTGCAAACATGAAATAGGTCGTTTATTAGCTGAAGTATTACCCAGACAATGTGAAGAGGGAGGAGAGGGAAGAGAAGCCTTTCAGTTCAATAAAGTTAACATCTGTACAGTCAGCAGATGAGCTGAGAGTTTCGACAGTGACTTTTTCCCGCTGCAGGGAAATGATGCCTTGCCTTCCAGCTTAGCTACATTTCCACCAGTGATTCTTTTTTTGTTTGTTTGTTTGTTTTTACTTAATTTTATTTTTTCTTATCAGTTACATTTTATTAACTCTGTATCCCAGCCGTGTCTCGTTCCCTCATTTCCTCCCAACCCAACCCTCCCTCCCTCATCTCCACCGTGCCCCTTTCCAAGTCCACTGATAGGGGGGACCTCCTCCCCATTCATCCGACCCTGTTTTATCAGGTATCTTCAGGACTGGCTGCAAAGCCATCCTCTGTGGCCTAACAAGACTGCTCCTCCCTTGAGGGGTGGGGAGGTCAAAGAGCCAGTCATTGAGTTTCTGTTAGAAATAGTCCTTGTTCCCCTCACTATGGGAAACCAATTGGTTACTGAGCTACTACAGGTTACATCTGAGCAGAGGTTCTAGGTTATATCCATACATGGTCCTTGGTTGAATGTCAGTCTCTGAAAAGACCCTGTGCCCAGATATATTTGGTCCTTGTGGAGCTCCTATCCTTTCCCCATCAGACTAACTCCCCTTCTTTCATATGATTCCCTGTACTCTGCCGAAGGTTTGGTCATGAGTCTTTGTATCTGCCTTGAAAACACTGCTAGTTAGAGTCTTTCAGATGTGCTCAGTAGACTCCTGCAATACGTTCAATGCACATCCCATCTATCTTTCTAAATGAGAATTGATCATCTTACCCCATGTCCGCTCTCTTGATTATCTTTTTTAGGTATATAGATTTCATTATGTTTGTCATATCTTATAGGTCTCTATAAGTGAGTATATACCGTGTTTGTCTTTCTCCTTCTGGGATATTTCACTCAGAATGATCTTTTCTAGATCCCACCATTTGCCTGCAAATTTCATGATTTCCTCCTTTTTGATTGCTGAGTAGTATTCCATTGTGTAAAAATACCACAATTTCTGTACCCATTCCTCCGTTGATGGACATCTGGGTTGTTTCCAGGTTCTGGCTATTACAAATAAATCTGCTATAAACATGGTTGAGCAAGTATCCCTTTTGTGTACTTGAGCAAAGTTTGGGTATATACCTAGCAGTGGTATAGCTGGGTCTTGAGGAAGCACTATTCCTAATTGTCTGAGAAAGCGCCAGATAGATTTCCAAAGTGGTTGTACCAGTTTGCATTCCCACCAGCAGTGGAGGAGGGTTCCCCTTTCTCCACAACCTCTCCAGCATGTGTTGTCCCTTGAGTTTTTCATCTTGGCCATTCTGATGGGTGTGAGGTGAAATCTCAGGGTCGTTTTGATTTGCATTTCCCTGATGGCTAATGAGGTTGAGCATTTCTTTAAGTGTTTCTCTGCCATTCGATATTCCTCTACAGAGAATTCTCTGTTTAGCTCTGTTCTCCATTTTTTAATTGGATTTCTTGGTTTGCTGCTTTTCAGCTTCTTTAGTTCTTTGTATATACTGGATATTAGTCCTCGGTCAGATAAAGGGTTAGTGAAGATTCTTTCCCAATCTGTAGGCAGTCGCTTTGTTTTGATGACGGTGTCCTTTGCTTTACAGAAGCTTTTCAGTTTCATGAGGTCCCATTTATTGATTGTTGCTCTTAGAGCCTGTGCTGTTGGTGTTCTTTTCAGTAAGTTGTCTCCTGTGCCAATGAGTTCTAGGCTGTTCCCCACTTTTTCTTCTAACAGATTTAGAGTATCTGGTTTTATGTTGAGGTCTTTGATCCACTTGGACTTTAGTTTTGTGCAGGGTGATAAATATGGATCTATTTTCATTTTTCTGCATGTAGACATCCGGTTAGACTAGCACCATTTGTTGAAGATGCTGTCTTTTTTCCATTGAATGGTTTTGGCTTCTTTGTCAAAAATTGAGTATTCATAGGTGTGTGGGTTTATTTCTGGGTCTTCTATGTGGTTCCATTGATTCTCCTTTTTGTTTTTATGCCAATACCATGCAGTTTTTATTACTATTGCTCTGTAGTACAACTTGAGATCGGGGATGGAGATACCCCTAGATGATCTGTTGTTGTACAGGATTGTTTTGGAGATTCTGGGTTTTTTGTTTCTCCATATGAAGCTGAAAATCTTTTTTTCAAGGTCTGTAAAGAATTGAGTTGGTATTTTGATGGGAATTGCATTGAATCTGTAGATTGCTTTTGGCAGGATGGCCATTTTCACAATGGTAATCCTACCAATCCATGAGCATGGGAGATCTTTCCATCTTCTGATATCTTCTTCAATTTCTTTCTTCAGAGACTTGAAGTTTTTCTCAAACAGGTCTTTCACTTGCTTGGTTAGTGTCACCCTAAGGTACTTTATGTTATTAGTAGCTATTGTGAAGGGTGTTGTTTCCCTAATTTCTTTCTTGGCCCTTTTGTCTTTGGTATACAGGAGGGCTTCTGATTTTTTTGAGTTGATTTTGTATCCTGCCACTTTGCTGAAGGTGTTTATCAGCTGGAGGAGTTCTCTGGTTGAATTTTTGGGGTTGCTCATCTGCGAATAGTGACACTTTGACCCCTTCCTTTCCGATTTGTATCCCCTTGATCTCCTTTAGTTGTCTTATTGCTCTGGCTAGGACTTCAAGTACTATGTTGAAGAGGTATGGAGAGAGTGGGCAGCCTTATCTTGTCCCTGATTTCAGTGGGATTGATTTAAGTTTCTCTCCATTGAGTTTGATGTTGGCTATAGGCTTGCTGTATATTGCTATGATTAGATATGTGCCTTGTATCCCTGATCTCTCCAAGACTTTAAACATGAATGGGTGTTGGACTTTGTCAAATGCTTTTTCAGCATCTAAGGAGATGATCATGTGGTTTTTCTCCTTCAGTTTGTTTATGTGTCCACCAGTGATTCTAACTGGAGAGCCAGTCATGACCAGAGTGTTCCTGTTGGAAACCTAAAGCGAATGGCCCTTCCCAGGGAAAGTGGAGCACAGAGGAAAGGACTGGCCTGGCACACTTCCTCCATATGGCTTCACTGTGTTTATCTAGCTGGGAGAAGCCGGAAAGTCTCCCACCTCCCAGGATTTGTTTTGGCTATTTTGCCAGACCCAATGTATTTATTTTTCTGTTCTTGGTTAGCCTAAATTACATTTTTGGGGGGCAGAGATAGAACATTTACAGGCCTTTTACAACTTTATTGAAAGATAGTTTTCTAGAACAAATTGCCAAATACATACATCCACCCATCGGTTACCATTCCCACTCATAGGATAAAATCATTCCCATTTCCCAAAGCCTTCCTTACCATCCCTTTCTGGAATCCCATTCCTGGGAAATGACTGACTCATATGCACGTGTTTATAAGTGGGATCGTAAATGTACCTTTTCACTTACCGTCTCTCAGTTCCCCAGTGTAATGATTTGAGGGTCATCATTTGTTGTACATGTTAATATTTTATTCCTTTTAGATCCGAGTAGCTTTACATGGTTTACACACATATGCTTTCTCCACACTTCTGTAGACATTCAGGTTTTCTTTTATTTTTGTAAAAGATTTATTTATTTATTATGTATACAATGTTGTGTCTGCATGTACACCTGCACGCCAGAAGAGGGCACCAGATCTCGTTATAGATGGCTGTGAGCCACCATGTGGTTGCTGGAAATTGAACTCAGGACCTCTGAAAAAGCGGTGGGTACTCTTAACCTCTGAGCCATCTCTTCAGGCCCGACATTCAGATTTTCTAGTTTAGGATTATTACGAATGAAGCTGAATAAGTATTCTTGTGCAAGACTTTTTGTGCAGCCATATATTTTCATTTCCTGAAGTGAATTTCAGGAATGGTGTGGCTGGGCCGCGCGTGTGTATGTTTCGCTTTTGAAGAAAGTGATGGGCTGTTTTGCTTTGTCTTCCCACCTGCAAGGTTTGCGGCCTTCATCTCTCCACGGGACTACCCTGTGCGCTGCCAGTCGTTCGGTTTCAGGTCTGCCAGGGAAGAACAGGTTTGTGTATCATTTCCCATGTTTCTTTGAGTGATCTCTATGTGCTTCTAGACTTTTTAAAATTTGATTTTGTCCTTCCTTATCACAGCCCAGGTAAAGCAGCCAGTCAGTCTGGACTGAGAACTCTAAAACTGAGACAAAACCTCCCATGGTTGGTTATAAGCTGACTGTCTTGGATATTGTGTTACAGGGATGGAAAGCTTGCACAGTCCATGATCTGTCTTGATCGTTAAGCCTTGTGGCAAGAAAGTTTAATGTTAATTTTTTTATGGTAACTGGACAAACCATTTGTTCTAGTTACGTTTAATAAAAGTTTCTTCTTCGATTCAGTTGTCTTATTAGCTGTGTATTTCTGGGCATATTTATGCCCCAATTTTGTTATCTCTTTAACTGTTCACTCACTCAAGCTGTCTTCATGACTGTACCTTTATAGAACCTTGGTTTTAAATAGAGTCTATTTTTAGAACAGTTTTGGGCTCACAAAAAGTTGAGCAGAAGGTACAGGCTTCCCACATATCTCCTATACATGCATATGCCTGGCCTCCCTACAAGAAACTGAACGTTTATGTCCTCACCACACTCGTGTGCTGAAATCGATCGATGGTACACAGAGGTGAGGTCTAGGAGAGGTGATGATGCCAAGGGACAGGGCTCTCAGGAATGATATCGGTGCACTGGTGAAAGACACCAGGGTGGGTTTTGTTCTGTTTTCCTGGGTTTTAATTTGCATCTCATCGATGGCACGTGATGCAGAAGCCCTCCTCATACACTCTCTGTACAGGTTGTGTTCTCTGGTGTTTTGAGGGCTCCTCGCATGTCTGTGTAAGGGATGCTATCTGTGGACTTCAGACAGTGGGTTTGGCAGCACTGTGCCCCTTTACTGCTAAAATGTTAATGAAAAAGTGGCTCCCCCATTCCCTGAAATTTTAATAGGATTGACTAGCAAAACCATCTGTGACTGATTCTTATATTGCTGTTGACATTTTTTTCTTAAAAAATATAAATAAAATAAAATAAAATAAAATAAAAAATAAATAAAAATATTTTCTTAAAAAATAAAATTTTATTTTCTTTAATCACTGTGAGGATAATCATAGTTTTGGCCGTTGGGGAACATTTACAGAAGAAGTACTCTTCAAGGTGGTTTTGCATTTCACCATTTGTCAGATTTACTGATTCCCATCCCCCCCCCCCCCCCCGGAACACTATTGTCCTCCTAAAATCCGTAACATTACTTATCTTTTTACAGACTCTTGCTCCTTTCACTTGTTTGCTCCTGTATCCTGCTCAGTGTAGGAGCTCAGGAATTTTACCAGTTTTTTCAGGAAATCATTTTTCTTCTTTGCTCATTTTCTCTGTGTCCTTTTTTTTTTTTTTGGTATTGATTCCTAATCAGCGTTCCATTCTTTCTGCTTATTTTGGCTTTCATTCTTGCTGTTCTAAAGTTTTCATTAGAACTTTAAATAATCAATTGAGATGTTTTTCTTTTTCCAAGATAAATGTCTAAAACAGTTCAGCTCTGAGTTTTGCTTTGTGAATCTCACACTTAATACATGGCACTTGTTATCCGATACACACATCGTAGACTTCAGTTATGGCTTTTCCTGCATTCCATCCATAACTACTTAGGGGCGTGAATTTTGTATTCTAATATTTGAAGTTTTTCAAGATAGCGTGTTGCTAGTGATATATAATTTTATTCCACATTTTCTGAAATAATCCTCTAGAATCCTGCTGTAACGTATCAGTCTCTTACCATTTTTAGATTTTTTTTTTTAAAAATGCCAACCACATGGTAACTATGCCATGTGTACGTAGAAAGAGCATCCTCTCTGCTCCCATTGGGTATAATGCTCTATACATATCAGTTAAGTCAAGGTGTCTAACAGGATAGCTTAAATATTTATATGTTTTATTCTGATTCTTCTTCAATCTTATTGGTTACTGATAATTTTAATATCTTCTAGTCTGATGATGGCAGTGCTTGGCTTATTTGTTTTGTTTTTTTTTTTTTTTTGCAAGTTTTTTTTTAAGTGCCTAAATATCGATTCCTTTTTGTTTTGTGTATACATAATCGTGCTGCTATGTCACCCTGATGAATTATTCTCATTTATCATTAGGCAGTGTGTTTTTATCTGGGCATACTCTCTGTCATAAGGTCTCTTCATCTCATGTGAATACTGTCTCTCTAGTCTTCATTTTCTGACTTCTTGCATCATGCTCCATCTATTTTCTTTAGACTAATCTCTGTCTTCATATTAAACGCATGTCTTCTAAATGGTTTCTTATGGCAGTGGTACTTTTCTTATTTACTTTGTTCAGTTCTGACTTTTAATTAGGTTTTTGTGTCAGTAACATTTAATGTAACTATATGCTTACATTATCAATATATATTTGTTAATTAATTTTCTTTTTATACTTCCTTTCTCTGTCTGCCTTCTTGGGTTACTAGAATAGTTTTTACATCATTTCTTAATTTATGTGTTGTTTGACTTCACTAGCATTCTAGTTACATATCATTACATGTCTAAAACATGATTTTTATTGTTTTTTAAAATGTATATATTTATTTACATGCGTGCATGTATGTTTGCATGTGGGGGCTCACACATGCTGTGTCACGTGTGTGTGTGTGTGTGAGGACAGTTTGCAATAGCTCTCTCCTCCCACTAAGTGGGTCTTAAGACCAAAGCTCAGGCTTGCTGCCGAGCACACTTGCCTTCTGCGCCGTCCCATCAGCCCCAGATAGGATGTTTTCAGGGACAGCGATAGAAACCCCAAAGCTTACCAAGTTACTTGTAAGGAATATTGTACCATCTTGGGTCGAATTAGAAACATTATGATTGCACAGTTTTTTAATAATGCAACTACACGTATAATCATAGATACTTCACGTATGTAATCGTCAGTGTATAAGGTCAGAGCTGTCTACCTTGATAATTACACAAGTAGATGTTGGGAGTTTCGCTCTAAGCAATGCACCGTATTTTATAAAAGTTCATCTTTCCAGACACTGAGCAGTTTCAATGCTTTTCGTCTGATTCAATATATATATATATTTTTTTTTTTCTATGAATATATTTCTGTTCAGCCTGGAGAAATGTATTGAGAATTTCTTAGAGTGACATATTTTTCTGGTTTTATGTCTCAAAGAATGTTATTTTAGTTTGATTTCCAAAGATATGTCTCACTTGATGTAGAATCTGCATCTAATTTAATTCCAGTGTCTTAAGGACAGAGATAGATGTCTGTGGCCTTCGTGGTTTCTAATGAGAGATTTGTTTTTATCTGTGCTGTGCCGTTTCTGTACTTGGGGTGCTTTTTCCTTCTTTTTTTCCTGACATATTTCAAGTTTTCCTTCATACCTTTCAGGGTTGCAGTTTGGGCTGTGATATGTTTACAGGGGATTGTCTTTGAATGTGTCTTTTATTGGGGTGTTGTGGGGGGGTCATGGACATCTTCAGCATTTACATTTTATCCTGGGACGCTTTTGGCCATTCTAAATTTAAACCTATTTTCACTCCTTCATCTTCCTTTCTCTTTTCTCCTTCTGAGACTCTGATGATATACTTACTAGATTTTCTGATACTTCACATTACTTCTTCAGATCTATTCTTTTTTTGATCTTTTAATCATATTAGATATTTTCTCCTAAAATACATAGAGGATTTCATCACTCCATTTTCCTCTAATGTTCAGCTCTTGAAAGATGTTTTCTTTTCATTTCTGATGATTTCAGGCTTGTAAACAATGTATTGTGATCATATTTGCCTCCATCACCCTCTCTTACTACCTTCCCAACCCTTCCTTCAAACTAGTCTCCCTTCTACTCTTATGACCCACTGAGTTTAGCAATGGTTCTTTGTATGAGCATAGACAGGAGGTTATGTCCTGGAACATGAGCCAATTAGCTGGAGCTACACCAGTAAAGAAAATGACAACTCCTCACCTGGAAACAATGAGCTTATAGTGTCTCAGACATGGGTGGCATCTCAGGAACCTCTATTCTATGCATGAGGGGATGATGAAGGGCCCAGATCTATGCAAGTCATGTGTTGCCAACCCCAGCTGCTGTGTGTTCATTATTGCAATGACCCTATCAGGAAGATAGAGTTCAGAAGCACTCCTCAGCATGCTCTGACTCTTGTACTCCTCTACCTCTTCTTCTCATGTTCTCTGGGCCCTGTGAGGTATGACATGGATGCCCAGTTCAGCATGAGCACTCACCAGTTACCTGTTGTCAGTACTTGGAACAGTTGTGAGCTTGCTGCCGAAGGTTTCTATTTCTCTGCCGAGATCTCATGTCTTCTCGTTCATTTTGAGAACACGCTTTTAACCTTATGGGACAAAGTTAAAACAGCTGCTAAATCAGGTCATGGGATGATTCCAGCATTTGATAAGCTGTGGGTTGGTATCTGTTTATTGTCTTTTTCTTGAGAGTAGGCCATATTTTCCAATTTCTTTGATGTTTATTTTGCACTGTGTGCTGCAGGCAGTAAATGTTGTGTTCTATGGCTTCTGAATTCTGTTCAGCAACAAGTCCATGCTTTGTTTCATTGAGTCACCCATCCAAAGAGACTCAACAACTACTTTGCTTTCTTGGGTGACTGTTGAAGTCGTCGTATATCAGTTTTCAAATGTTTTACAGCAGGACTTTGAACGTGTTGCACAGATGTGAGGTTGAAGGACGATCAGTCTTTTGTGGGTTAACATTCATAATATGGAAGTCTATACCCTTGGGCCACTGATTTTCCATTAATTGCCTTGGATCCGTTCTGTGATCTATTTATCCAGAGTCTTGCTAGAGTTTTAGCTCCATGTACCTTACTGCTTTATTGTCTAACCTTAGTGTACCATTGTCACGACCGGCCTTTGCCGATAAGGACGACGCAACAACCGAGGATTTCTTCAGCGGCAAGTTTATTGTACAGCTCTTTCTTGCAGATGGTGAAGGACCCAGACCCCGGGTTGTGCTCTGCTTAAATAGCCAGCAAGGCAACCTGTCCGTCTGTAATTGGTGCTCTGCTCGAGTCCTCATCAGTATATGGCTGGCAATTGGATTGCAGCCTAAACCCACATTAGCATAAAGCTGCGCATGCGTAAACTGCAGGGCGGCGCAGGCAAGAAGAACCAGGAAACAGGAAGCCGGCGCCATCTTGCAATGGCGGGAGCGGCTCCCGACATCTCCCCCTTTTATATATATTAAAGGCCATCTCAATCAGAAAAATAACACACCATGAGGTTACCGATCAGCCTGCTGAGCCAACAGCATCAGCGATCAAGGAGTTTACACAGTGTAAGAGACCCTCTGCACCTTGAGTCCCGTGCAATGGGAACCTGAGCCCTGGGAGGTGCAGAAGTCTGTCTTGAACAGCATCCTGGTGCAATGGGAACTTGTGCCCTTCAGGGGTGCTATAAGTTCAGACAGTGTCTCAACGACTGAGCATGTTAAGCCAAACTTGGGGAGATGCCCCCTGTTCCACAGCCAGCATAGCCCGCACCATGGCCACATTTTTAAGATGTTGTTGTCTCTTAAAACGGCAGAGCAGCCAAAAACAGAGAAACAGTCCAGCCAGTAGCAACACTCCAAATATTCCCACGCCAACCCACTCCTTAAAATAGGAAAAGGCAGAAGATAGACATTGGCAAATAAGGTAGTCCCATGGAGTCATTAGTGGAATCTCCTGGGTCTCCACCTCCAGGTTCATCTGCACTCCGCTCAAGATCAAGATCAGGGTTAAGATCAGGCTCATCTTGCTTGACCACTCTGGTCAGCCGCGCTGGAACCCAAATCGGATTTTCTTGATCCTGCGGAAAAACACAAACAGCTCCCCTGGATCTTATTAAAATAGGATCCGGTCCTTTAATGATTATCAATGTTGCCGGAGTAGGTGCATCGTAACACAGCCCATACATCTAGAGTGGAGCATAGCACCTGTACTTGATGGCTAGTGTAAGGAGTAATAAGAGCAGAGAGCACAGCTGCTGCCAAGCCTTGATTTGTTACCGGTATTTGTTCATATACTTCAGGTGGGTATAAGGTCTGATTAACTACCCACTGGCCTTGTCCAGTAAGCATATCATAATTCCATTGAGGCCGTTGATTGGCTATATTTTGATTAGCTTGAGCTGAGCACAGCTCGTGAAAGATGGACTTCCAGTCTAAATATTGCCCCATAGTCAGACAGGCTCTTACAGTATTGTACCAATCGTCTGGAGTCATGGCATTGTCAGCCAGTCTTTCTATCAGCGCCACTGTAAAGGAGGCACTGACGCCATATGTCTGGACTGCTTCTGCTAATGCCTTCAACTGTTTAAGATCTAAAGGAGAATGATGTCTATTATTCTGAGCGTCCTCCCAGATTGGGAACGCGGTTTTAATCCGCTTCCTCTCTTTTTCTGATATCAGGGAAAATTTTGTCTCTGCGGATTTGGGTTTTTTAGTGGCTGACTTCCGCATGGAGAACCCGGAAGTGCCAGCATAGGCCACATATGGTGGCGGATCCGGGCGGTAACGCCCTTCCTCATATTTAGCTGCTTCCTCATCCAACTCTGCCTGCTCGTCAGGGTCGAGCCCTGACTCCTCATCAGTTTGTTGATTCTCAGAAGAGCTGTTTTCGCTCTCTGTAGACTCCGGCTCGCTCGATGACGAGGCGACTTTCAAATTCTGAAACTCCGCTAAACTGGGATACAGCGGGGCACCACTCTTCTTTTCCTTGCTACCAGTCTGTTTTGGTTTCTTTGACTTCTTAACTAGCTTTCGCGCCTTCGGCGCTTTAGCCTTATCTTCTTTGGTCCCATCCTTAGGGGATTTACCGGTCTTAATTCCCTTTTCTGCTTCGGATAGACTGTCTTGATGATCTGCCAACACCCTCTGCCCTTCTTTCACTTTGTCTTTGCATTTCTCATCTTTCAAACATGATTTAATCAACTTGTAGATAGGAAAAGTCCCTGGCCTCAATGTTCCCTTCTCTTTCTCTTCTTCTAAGTCATGGCCTAACTTGTCCCAACAACCCGTAGTCAGGTTGCCCGATATTTGAAACCAAGGAGCCACCCGATCCACTTCCTTAATAAAATTACGGAGCACATACCTCGAAATTTTTAAATCCTTCTCCTTAAGTAATACGTGCACCGCTTCTAAAAACGGCTTTACTGGATGATTTCCCATGCTTCCTTTATCTACAGGAGTGGGAAGGACGGCTCAGTTATCTACCTGAGGCTTACAATCCGTTAAGGTTGATCACAGGGTGGAAAAACACACACTTTATCTCGTTTCCCGCAATTAAGGCACAGACAGCAAAACAAAATGTAAATGGAACAGCAAGCAATAAACAATCCACCCCACATCCAATCAGTCATACCTTGCAGAAAAGTACCGCGGTTCTCACGCCACTGACTTTGAATCCTTACTCGACGAGCAGTCGGGGTCCTTCGAAGCGATCCTCCACTCCGGGGTTCGGCGGCTCCCGGGTTTCGGCACCACTTGTCGCGACCGGCCTTTGCCGATAAGGACGACGCAACAACCGAGGATTTCTTCAGCGGCAAGTTTATTGTACAGCTCTTTCTTGCAGATGGTGAAGGACCCAGACCCCGGGTTGTGCTCTGCTTAAATAGCCAGCAAGGCAACCTGTCCGTCTGTAATTGGTGCTCTGCTCGAGTCCTCATCAGTATATGGCTGGCAATTGGATTGCAGCCTAAACCCACATTAGCATAAAGCTGCGCATGCGTAAACTGCAGGGCGGCGCAGGCAAGAAGAACCAGGAAACAGGAAGCCGGCGCCATCTTGCAATGGCGGGAGCGGCTCCCGACATACCATGAAAAATAAATTAAATAAAAAGGAAAAAGGGATCTCTGGTGTCCATGACATTAAGTTTTGACTCCCCTCTATTTCCAGTGTACATTGTCCAGAATGTGTGGAGGTTTTCAGCTAGAAATACGGGCTTATACAGAGATTATTTGACTATTTGATTATTTGATTATTTGACAGACTAGAGGCTGTGTTTTCAGTTGAAGGATGTATTAGTCAGCATTCCTTAGAGCAGCAGAACTTATAGAATGAACATTATTTATATTATATGTAAATATTTATATAATATAACATTATATATAATGTTAGATGTATATTTTATATACACAGAGACACACACACACACACATACACACACACACACAAAAAAAAACCACACACACAGAGAATTTACCAAACAGCTTAAAGGTGTGGTCCAGCTATTGCAACAATGGCTGTCTACCAGTAGAAGATGTTGTATGGTTTTTTTGCTCCCAGCCCTGAGCTCCCAGAATAACGACTCAGACTGAAAATATATTTACCAATACCTAGGCCATACAGCTAGGCTTGTTCCCTGATTACCTCATAACTTAATAACCCATTTATTCTAATCTAAGTTCTGCCACGTTGCTGATTACCTCTGCTCAGGTACTATTCACCTCTCCTCTTTTATGGCTTCCCAGGCAAATTCCATGCACTTTGAACTATCCCAGGATTTTTTCTCCTACCAGATGTCCCATCTTCTATTATAACCCTTTCCTATAGGCCATAGTTTTTTTTTTAATTGACAGATGATACATCCATACAATACACATGATATTCTTTCTGCAGGAAGGCCCAAGAATCCAGTAGTTGTTCAGTCCAGGAGGCTAGATGTCTCAGCTAGTCTTCAGTATACACCAGAAAAACCAAGGGAGTAGGCTTTAATGCCAGTGAAAGAATGAATTTGCCAGTGAGAGTGAGGGCAAGCAGGCAAAGAGCAAGAGCTTCCCTCTTCCATGTCCTTTATATAGGCTGCCACTAGATGACGTGGCCCAGATTAAAGGTGGGTCTTCCTATTTCAAATGATTTGCTAAAGAAAAACCTCCCTCACTTGTGTACCCAGCCAACTGGGTTTTAGTTAATTCTAGATATCGTCAGGTTGACAAGAATTGCCATCACAAAGTGATTTCTTAAAGCAAATTTTTGGTTCTGACAACAAATTTTGAGAACTGAATCGTGAGTGAGTATTCTGAATTGAGATACAGATTTCCCTACTCAGGACTCTGTGACAGTGGGTAAGTGGGAGGATCTTTGTAATTCATAAGGCTTTAATTCATAAGTTACTGATCCCATCGCTATCATGTTCACAAGGTTTGAGGCTAGAACCAAAGCCTGGGCATGAAAAAATTTTGTTCATTGGTTTCAAACTCTCATTATAGACTGTCATATAGACAGTCTCATATAGACCCTATATACTCACAGCTTCCGAACCAGCTCATTTCATCTTTGGACTTTTCTTTCTGAAAAACTTTTGTAAATTTGTAGCCTTCCATATCTCAGATGTACCTTTGAGTTTTCATTCTTATGATTTAATCTCAGTTGAACCATACACTCTCTGTATATTTCTTTTGCATGATTCTGAACATGGTTTATTAATTTTGAATAAAGTTCCATAATGATATCATCTCTATCCAGCTGCTGTGTCTTTTCTGGGCTTGGCTCAAACCATACACGCTTACTTCATAACATTTATACATTAACATTTATTATGCAGTTACATTATATTAGATTACTTATATACATTTATAGCATTATCAATTCTTTGTCTTGTCTTCCTCCTCCTCTCTCCCTTTTCTTCTCTTCTGGATTAACTTCATTCCTGCATTATAATTTGTTTTAATTAATTAAAAATCCTACATCCCTGATGACTCCATATCCTCCTCTGGTGACACCTAATTACCATCTTGTATCACTGATCACCATTCCCCGACTTCAAAGAGTCACACACTTGGCATTTCAACTCTTGTTTTATTCTCTCTCTAGCCTTCTCCAGTGGTGCTCAGCTCCACACAAAAACTAAAACTTGCTTTTGTCCTGCTTATTGCTGACCCCCAGGCCAGTAATTCTAATGGTTGTTTTTCAGCAGTCATTTTATCCAACCCACTAAGATCTGCCAGAGGGTCTCAAGTCATTGTTCTTTGGAAAGCTGCTCGCATTTGCTTCTGACCTGGGCCCTCTTTGCTTTCGTCTCCTACTTCAGTAGTTATTTCTCAGACTTCCCTTTTCGCCTCCCTAACTTCTGAGGGTTGTTCTTTCTGTACTCTATCTCTAAATACACACACTTGTTTGAAGCTCTCATCAAATCTTCTGGCATCAAATACCAAGTCCTGAATTGTCCTCTCATAGTTTCAGAAGCAAACATTTTGTGGACTACTGAGATGACTTCCTGAGTGTCATCTCAAATCAAACATGACAGAAGATAAGTTCCTTTTCCTGTCAAGTTGTTTCCTGTCTTAAAGATGATAATTTAATTGTTCTAATGCTAGTATAACCTCAGGTTCAAATATCTCCTTGATTTTCATTTCTCTACACCTTATATATGAAAATCTTATTTGCCTTGCCTTGCAATACACCAAAATTTCTGACTTTGCCTCAACTGTAGCGTGGCCTGTGCCATCGCTTGCTGTTACTTGGATGAACTCAGGTTTCCCCTCACCAATCTCCTTGATCTACTTTTGAGCACTTATATTATATTCTAAAATGAGCAAAAATGAATGTTAAATTTAAATCTTTAAGTCAAATCATGGTATTCTTATGCCCAGATCCATTCAATGTTTACCACCCTCTCTTACCTTGTTGTGTGTAGTCACCTATGCTGTTTGGTTGCTACTCTACCAGGCAGGCGCTCTCTCATTGGCCTGCCTTCTCTGCTCTTTCCCTCTAGCCACACTGTGCGTGCTGCTCCTCCTCAGACTTACCAGATAAACTCTAGCTTGATGATTTTTGGGCACGATAGAAAGATTCGATGGGATAGTTGCCATGTAATGCAATACTTTAATTTTCATGAGACTGATATAATTACTGACACAAATGCAAGGGTGTACAAATTATATACTTTATTACTATTGTCATTATCGTCACTATCAAGGTTAAGAAATTGTGAGCCAAGTTCTTACAGCTAAAATAACAAATGTTAGAAATATTTTATTTGTTTATGTCTTGACTAGTCAGTCTACCAGAGTTCTGTAAGTAGTTGATATTAGCCTTATAAAACATATAGCTGATTGAACACACAATTGTGAAAATTAGAAATATTGCTAGGTAGAGATACCCCTTTTGCCAAGCTGCACCCACTATTGATAGTAGCCATAATAGATCACTAAAGCCAATTTCTTCCACATGATTTAGCAGGAGTGAGCTTCTGTCTCATTAAGCATGGGGAAGGCAGCTTCATTAGAGGTTGTTTCTTCAGTCTCTTTTAAATACTTTTTGACATTTTCCAAGAATGCGTTCCAAAGATAGAGGGAAATCGGACCTTTTAATAAAATGTAGAACAACAAATTCCAACTAAGAAGTAAATAAAAAGAAAGACTGTTGCTGCTATATTATAAGCACTAGTAATGTTGACCTTGGACAGGAAATGACTCTTAACAGGAATGCAATGATAGCAGCTGCCCAAGAAGATAGATGGAAGTTCAGCTCTCAGGCTGCTCTGAAAATGACATCTTAGGGATGTGCTAGGAGAATTTTCCCATGGTAAGTGCTTTTCCTTCCTGGGTCAGCACATGAGAGAAGGTGATAGGTACATTTTTCTTGCTAAGAGTTGAAAAGTATTTCCTGTGGGTCTAGATCAGTTTCTCTGCAGTCTGGTCGGGGGCATGACTGTTGATGTCTCAAGGTCTCTTTCAGCACTTCATTGTATTACTCGATAATTAATTAGTGAATAAGAAGATCATCTAATTAAAGTCACAATTAAATCTGCCTGAAGTCAGCTTTTAGGTGTGGTTTCCTTGAGAAGATCCCTTTAAGCAGTTGTTAGAGGTCAACCTGCTAAGTTATCCTAGAGTCATGCACCTTAGAGCCATTCTATTTATCATAGAACAAGGCTTGATGGGAAATTAGTAACCACACAATTGCATGACAAGAGATCAACTGTTTTGCTTCTGGCAGGCAAAAGCTAATGATATTTTTTTGTAAGAATAATATAATACATGATTTTTACTTACTATTTTTTTCTCTCTCTCATACAAAAATTGCATTCATTTCTGCAAGAATGAGCCTTGGTATTGAGAAAATTTGAGAATCATCTAAAACAATAGCTTAGCATAAATAAAAAGATTGTATAATAACACAGCACAACAAAAAATAATTCTAGACTTGCCTCATTGCCCTGAATATCTGCAGAGCATGAAACCTCCAGCAGAAAGCAAAACAGTGTAAATAATAAATGGGTACTATACATTAAAACTGGAGCAATTACAAGGAGCATCCCCCAAATAATTCTATATTCAGTGGGTTCCAAATATATTGAAGGCTCTCTTCTTTGTTTTGTAAAATGAATCTCTCTACTAAATTAAGAGGATTCTTTTATGTGCATAAGTATAATGGACCATTGAATTAAAACTGTGTCTTTTTTTTTTTTTGCAAAACAGTGAACCCTCTGAATATTCCTAATATGATACACTCTAGTACAACAAAGCTGAATTCCTCCTATTATACAAACTACCTTTTACCACATTCAAATGATTCCCAGTGATGTACTTAAAGCCAAGCTCATTATAACCTTTATATATTCCTATTAGTGCAATTTGAAAGTATCACTGTGTTTCATGGGTGAGAGGCAGGGAGCAGCCACTGTTAAAAAAAAAAAAAAAACCTAAGGGGCTGGGGGATGATTCAGTGGGTAAGCACACTGGGTTAATTTTTCAGAGAATCTGGGTCCCGTTCCCAGCATCCACGAGGTGTCTTACAACTGTCTAAAACTCCAGTTCTAGGGGGTCTGACACCCTCTCCTGACCTTCATAGGCACCGGGTACCTAAGAGGTGCACAGATATACATGCAAGCAAAACACTCATACACATACAATGAAAAAGAAATAAATTTAAAAAATAAACCAAGAGAGTGTAAAACAACAGTTTTAGTTATCCCCAAGCAAAGACTGGTCTATGTAGTCTGAGCGCATGGGGATGACTTGGCCATTAATTTTAACCTGTTTACTTACTCCAGTTTCCACAGGTGACTGGTGTGGCATATGGTCCTCCAATGATGCAAATACATCTATTCTGAGCTTTCCTGTTTAATTATTCATACACAAGGCAGCTTGCTTACAGAATGCTAGAATCTCTCCCTTAGGAGACAGAGCCCAACATCACTTTTAAAAGATAATAAATAACCCCATTAGCAGCTTTTGCTTACTAATTTCTCTGTTTTTCTCTCTGGACCCCCTCTCTGTCTGTCTTTCTCTTTCTCTGTCTGTCTGTCTGTCTCTGTTTCTTTCTGTGTGTGTCTTTCTGCCTCTCCATCTCTCTGTGTCTGTCTGTCTGTCTGTCTACCCCCAACCCCACATGCTCACGTGTATATGTGTATTTGTAGGGGCAGAGAATGCCACCAGGCCTCTGCTTTTATTTATTGAGGAATCTCTGGCTGGCCCAGGAGGTCACTGATTCAGCTAACCTTAGCCAGTCAGCTTGCTCCTGGTGCTCCTCTGTTTCTGATCCCTGAGTGCTGAAATTGCAGACAGGATGTCCTGTCTAGCTAGCTTTTATGTGGGTGCCTGGCTCCCCAACTCTTCTTGTCAGGCTCCGGCAGCAAGAGGTCTAACCTCATAGCCACCTCCCCAGTCCTTGCTTACAGATTTCTGCCTTTCAATCTGGGTGTCTTAATTGACTCTAACAGGAAAAAAATTCTATTCCCATCTCCTAACATGACAATAATTTGGGGTTCATGGTGACTTATTGAGGGATGGCACCAATATTTATGTATAGTTGATATTGAATCTAATGTTTGTCTCATTTGGATCATAGCGGTAAGTGGCCTCCAAGGCAGAAAAGTCTGTACTACTTACCTGGATGCTCTGTCCTGTTCATGTTTTCAAAATATGTCATCAGATGCTTGCTTCCTTATCTGCCATCTTGCCCCCAAACAGAAACCAGCCAGGTGCAGTAGCTCCTGCTGGTAGGCTGAGGCAGGAGAATGACTATGAGTGCAAAGCTAACATCTGGCAACCTAGGCCACAGTGAAAACTTTGTCTTGTAGAGGAATAGGGGAACCAGGAAAATTACAAAGAATAGATGTATGAGTAGGGTAGTCATGTGTTCTCCTTGTTCTTGATCTCAACCCATTTGAGATTATTTGGACACGATTCCTTCAAAGACCTGTGTGTTAACGGCATAATCCCTAGCACAACGCTTTTGGAAGGTGGTAGACAATTTGAGAGGTGGGGCCAAGTGGAAGGAAATTAGATCATGCACAGTCATGCACATCTCAGCTACTTGAGAGGTTGAGTGGGGTACTCAAGGTCAATCTGACAAGCCAGTGAGACACATCCCACAAAACAAACAAAAGGGTCTGCTACATTTCTGCACTTCAGAAGATAAAGTAGGCTTTTCAAAAGATTTTAGGGGCTATATTACATTGAGCATCACCAAAAGGAAGTTAGGGGGCATAAGCACTTTCTTTGGCATTAGATAACCATGACTTGATTTGATAAGGGTATGCTCTATGCAGAAGACAGGCAGGTCTCTATATAATGAGAATTCTGGAATTTTTTCTTCTTCAAAAAACATGAAAATATTATAAGAATATGTTTATCTGGAGGGGACAGGAGCTCCACAAGGAGAGCAACAGAACCAAAAAATCTGGACCCAGGGGTCTTTTCTGAGATTGATACTCCAACCAAGGACTGTGCATGGAGATAACCTAGAACCTCTGCACCCATGTCACCCATGGCAGCTTAGTGTCCAAGTGGGTTCCCTAGTAAGGGGAACAGGGACTCTCTCTGACATGAACTTAGTGGCTGGCTCTTTGATCACTTCCTCCTGAGGGGAGAGTAGCCTTACCAGCCACAGAGGAAGACAGTGCAGCCAGTCCTGATGAGACCTGATAGGCTAGGGTCAGATGGAAGGGAAAGAGGATCTCCCCTATCAGTGGACTGGGAGAGGGGCATGGGAGGAAAAGAGGGAGAAAGAGTAGACTTGGGAAGGGAAGGGGGGCTACAGCTGGGATACAAAATGAATAACTTATAATTAATAAAAAATCAATTAATTTTAAAAAGGAATATGTTTCTGCTTTAATCTCAGGTGTGGGGATAAGGGGCTGATTCACAGCCGCTGACTATGATTAGCCTCGTGCTCTAGCAGAGACATGGTTTTGCCAGTTGCAGATATTTCTGCAATTTTGTGACCTTTGAAATTCTGGGAACCTTTCAAAAGGTATTTAAATGCTAGAGCCCCATACGTAGGACTGGTGGTCATTCAGGGGGCTGGTTGAAGTTTGTTAGTAGTTGTGCTCAATGAAGAAACAAGAAGAAAGAAATTAGATTCAAGACTTTTTCTTTCTCTCTCTCCCTTTCTTTCTCCTCTGTTCTTTTTTCTCTCTTCTCTAGTGATAGGGGGTGAAACCGGGGGCATAAAGGGTGGGAAAAAGAACCCACAAAGTAGCAAACAACAGCTACTTCTCTATATAACCAGCTGGGACTTAGACACTTCATTTCTTCTACATTTTCATGACAGGCAAAATTAGTTCACTTTTCTGTCTAAAATCACACCCAAGGAACTGAGTGGAGATTTTCATGAACCATGTTTGTTCTTTGGGTCACGTATTTGTTTTGTCCACACAAACCTCTACTTAGCACTAATATTTGTTCACTCAAGAAATCTTCCTGTGAATTACTACACAGACATGGTGTGCCAGGAGCCAGGCCAGATGCCAGGGATACAACAGCAATTATAGTCAACATGACTTCTGTGCTTCTGTCTTCGTGGGGTTTTGCTGCCAGGGGTCCACAACCTTGGCTCTTTGTGGGTCTGGCTAATTCTCTGTTGTGGGATATTTAACAGCAACACAGGATCTACCGACTACATATCATTAGCAACTCTCTCTAGTTGTGAAAATTGAAATGTCTCCAGACATTGCCAAATGTTCCTTTGGAAACAAAATAGCCCTGGTGGAGACCATGTGTGATAACTCCTATGTTTCACACACACACACAAAAAGAGGAAACATTTGAATCGGTACAACTGTACTGGTTTATCTCTGCTTTCCAGATACAAGAGGCTCGTAGGGGAATTGGTGTGGCATTTCCTGGACAGACACGAGCAATGTCTGTGGACCCAGGTAGGGCGCTGACGGCAGACCATGGAAACAATCCCTTCCAAGTCTGGCTTACCAATGTGCTTATTGGAATTACTTGTGAGAGCATGACTGCTGGGAAACTTCAGAAGCGTGGGTGACTCAGGAAGCTTCATCAGCAAAAAGTATGGCTGAAGACATGAGATGAGTCACAAAAGCGACTCCCTCTAGAGTTTACTGCATGCCAAGTTCTCCGCAGAAGAGTTCCCCCTCCCTCTGCCATTGTTTACTGCTTGTGTAACACTGGGCAGGCAGGGGCTTCATTCATCAGGGTTCCTAGGTCCTGGGAAGTTTCCTCTGGGTATTGAGAGCCATATGGATCTCTTTTCTTTCTCTAAGAAGGGATGTTTCAGTCCTCAGAATTGACAGCTGCATGAGAGTGATAATTATTTAGGTAAAACTCACAGTAAGCATCTGAAATAGAATCATGGCTGCCATCTTCTCAGTTTGGTAGGTCATTCTTATATTGGACCAATGGGAAAACAGGATAAGTTATCTAGACATGTTATAAGCTTTGAGGAAAATTGTTATTGGTCAGAAAGAAGAACAATGGTCACCGCTTTTAGGAAAGTAGTTTTAATTATTTATTCAAATATTGTGATATTATTTTATAGATGAAGGTCACTTAAAAGAAAATAAGACATTGGTTTCCTATAATTTTCAATAATATGATTCCAAAGGAGCCTGATTAAAAATGAATGTTTGCTGATTTTCTGAAAAGTCTCCTGTGACTTTGTGATTGCTAAGTGACTACCTAACTTGCTTTTACTGGAAAAGGACATGTGTAAGACATAGGTACTGATGGATAGGAAAACTTGTAAAGTGATGTCTGGAGGGTGATGCTTGGAGTAAGCTGAACTTACTGGCAAAATATGCCAGTGAGGAGGATTGAGACCTAATCTTTCCAGTGGGTAAAGAGTGAGTTTTAGAATGAAATTAGGAATTATGCTGGTCTAGCAAATTGGCAGTAGTTACTTCTATTCTAAGATTCATGATCTCACTAGTCCCAGGTAGTTCAATGGTTTCTAATACTAGGTGTGTTCTTTAGACAAAGAACTACAAGAAACTAGTGACTACTAAGAGATGAAGAATTAGCCTTTTCCAGGGATGAGCCCCATAATTGCCTAAGCAAGAGAAAGTGACCATCCCTGAAAGCATATACAGACAAATAACAAAAATGGACTTAGCAGGTTATAGTTGTACAATTGGGTAGCAACAATAATAATCAAAGAAAAAGAGATTAGCAATTCTCAAAAAATGACAACAAAAAGATTTTTTAATGTTGTATTGGAGCAAAGAAACAGAGTCCTTGTTGGGGTGGATGCCATCCAGCTGGGAGATGACAGGGAGAGCATAGATATTGGGCTTAAATTCTGCTAAGCCAACTTAATCAAGGAAAATTATATTTATGGGAAAGAAATATTAGAGCAAATTTAAAAAACCTCAAGAAAATTCAAGAAGTCACAATATATTTGATGACTTCTTCATTCATTCCAGTATTAGCTTAATGTCTATAACATGCCATCTATGAGCAAAGCACACAGTTCCTGGGTTCTTCTAGTACAGAAGCGATACCTGAAATGCTGGGGTGCCTAAATTTCCATTTATAGTGTATGTTTACATGTAGGAGCAAATGGTGAGCTAACCTGTTATAAAGAAAGGAATAGCTAAGGTCATAGATTGTCTGAATTTGGTTAATGAGTAGGAGTCACCAGGATGGGAAGTAAAGGGTAGAAGTAGAGAGATGCTGCCCAAAGGTGAAAACTTGCTGATCGGTCGTGGGGTGGGTCTGCCTATGACCACAGGCGCTATGAGCCACTTCTAAAAAACCGAGGTCCATATGTGAGATTCCAGGGGATCAGACATTTCATTTCCTTCAAAAGGAAGATTTATTACTTATTTACTTGTGTGTGTGTGTGTGTGTGCAGGTACCTGAGGAGGCCAGAAGAGGGCTTTAAATCCTCTGAAGCTGTAGTTACAGGCAGCTGTGAGCTGATGGGACTAGATTCTGGGAACTAAACTCCAGCCTTCTGCAGCAACAATAAAAGCTTCTAACAACCGAGCCATCTCTCCAACCCATAGAAACTGGATTTCTTAAAATGGGGTCAGGCAGAACTGATGTATTTCCCCCAATTTTAACTGTTTCCGTTATATATAGGATTTTGGTTTAATGCCCATCATACTGGGCACTTACAAAACAGACGAGAGTTCTAACATGTACATGCTGTCAGTGAAGAAGGAGCGGATCTTCCCTCTGCCCCCCCACATACGTGCGACTCTACCTACGGTATCTTTAGACTCTGAGTTATTTTTATCCACTGTTACATTTTCTCCTAGAGCATATTAATTCCAACTTGGAGGATTTTGAGCAGGGTGATTAAGGGTACTACTGGAAGCCATGCAAAATGAGACCTATTCCTGAGGGTGCTAATCCAGAGGGACCAGGTCCTTGCAGATCATTAGGTGTAAGAATAGCTATCTGGCAGAATAACTTAGAACAATTTAGAGCATGCTACCATTTCTGAGTTGTAGCCTGCTATGAAAGTAATGTACAGGTCAGTTATTTCTCTTCCTTACAATACTGTATTGGCCCTGAAATACAATGAGCCTAATTAGAGATGACAAACAACAGTAAAAGACAGCATGTTGGATGAAAGAGTTAAAATTAGAGAAAGTAGCCGCCACTTCATATGAAAAAGAAAATGCAAGGAATGTGAAGTTTATTCCAGTTGAAGTATAAGGCTCTGGATTCTGTCTGAAAAAAATCAATTTTATGAATACTGGTCAGAGGAAACAATGATTTATGTAAAAGAAGTCTTGTAAAGCTTAATTAATCAGGAGCTCAGTATAAACCAGTGGTTTGACGTTGTGATGTGGCTGCTGAGAACAAGAAGTTAATCTTTCTTTTCTCTTGAAATTTTTCTTGCTTGATGTTTTTCAATCCACAGAACCAAAGCTGCTGCTGCTTCTTTTTTTTTTTTAAAGAACCAAATTAAAATTTAAAAGGATATGAAAAGAGTTCTTTTCCTTTGTAGTTCTTGGCCTTCTTTCACCCAACAAAAAATCCTACACCTATAATCTCAGCAATGAGGAGGTTAAGAAGCCTCATGTTACAGTTACAACTCAACATGCTAGTTTGCATACATACATGCCTTGAAAATGCTCTGCATTTCATGCTGAAACTCCTCCCCCTTTGCAACATGAGACTACTAATAGCACCCACATCACAGGACTGTTAGGACGATGACATAAAATCAAACAAGATGCATCTATGCCAGTGTGAAGGAAATCCTCAAGGCCCTCTATCAAGAGCATTTATACAAACTCCAAGGAATGGAGGTAGGAGAGGTGTGGTCCATCCTGGGGTGGAAAGAGATTCACAGGGCTTATGCAAGGAGGGGCCAGCCAAAGTTGAGCAAGATGGAGGACCAGTAGATCAACATCGTCAGGGATGGAAAGTAATCTGTAGATAGGCAATTCTGGTGAGTGTGTGTGTATGTGTGTATATGTTGGACTGTGAGAAGAAAAGTGCCCAGTAGTGCTTGTGACTGATGATCTCTTTCCCTCAAGACAGATATATGCCTCCCTTTGGGACCACACAGGAAAAATAGGCAGAGGTTCTCTTGGCTCATGGAACCCCACAACTTAGTTTAGAGATTCAATGGTACCCCAACAAGGAGGCATAGGCTTTTTCAGCACACTGTTGGGCTTTTGTGGAAATAATGGCAAAGGTGGTTTAAGAGTATTGTCTGTGTCATTTGGGTTCCAGCAGGCACAAAGAGGCAGGCAGGGGTCGGGGTGGGGTGGAAGAGGGATGGCTTCTTGGTATGTTCTGATTGGAAGCCGTAGGAACGAGGGGCGGGGTATTCTGAGGAATTGCTATAGGTTCTTACTAGGCCTTTTCTAGTTGTTATTTTTATTTGGAAACTATTGAAAATTAGGGAAATTGTCAGTTATTAATCAAACACTTGGACTTTGGGGCTGATTGGGCTGATTGCTGTGTGAGCTCTTGTTTGGCTCTTGGGTTAGTCCTCCAGTTTAATAACTTGGCTGCCTGGGTTGGGATTATGCTGAAGAGCTGTCTTCAAGGGAAGGTTGTTGTAGGCTGTGTGCCTTGGGGAGAAGGCTGAGGTTCAGCTGATGCCTGTGCGTCAAGCATTGTTTATTTAGGTAACTCTCTTGAGATTTTTCTCTCATTATTTCTTCTTTTGGAGAGTTCAGGTTATTTCATCTGATCTGGGTCACAAAAGCAAATTAAAACAGGTCCCCCAACTTTAATTGACCATACACTTGTTCAAGCTCATTATTATTTTTAATACGATGTATGAAATTAATGATCTGATAGTCAGAAACACTAGATTTTGCCTCTTCCGTGGGAGGAAAGTCATGCCTGGTACTGTAAACCCGGGGGGTTCATAGGCCCAAGTAGGGGATACTCCTACTGTTGTTGTCAAGATGCTATCTAAATATTTATAGTCATACCCATAGATTAGTGCGGCCTCAACCATGGTCAGAGAAGCTTCTCTTTCCACTGGGCAGTAGTCAATACAGAGACTAATAGGTGGTCAAGGTGTGGAGAATAAGAGACAGAGGAGGTCTTAGTCCTAAATGGGACAACTCTATCAACTCTCTCAAGGCTCCAGAAGCATCGCTGAAGAGTGGGCAGATAGAATGGAAGAGCCAGGCATGGGTAAGAATGCTACAAAATGATCTCTTTGGACTTAATGTGGCTATTGCATTCATGAACTTACAGTAGCTATGGTTACCTGCTTAAGACCTGCACCAGAGCCCATCAGGAATTCTATATAGATGAAAGAAGAGCTCATGAGGCTTCAGCTGGAACTGAAGAGCTATTAGCAGTTGGTAGCTGGTGGGGAATGGAGAACAATTTTTCTTTAGGGGTGTGTCCACTGGCTGTAGGTTACCCAGGTTCTGGTAGATGGTCTAAAAATACAGGTTCTTGAAATTTGCCATTAAATTTTAACAGGTGAAACTGTCTCACCTTTGTCTTTGTTTTCTCCTGGTTCCTGTGACAGTAACAAAGAATAAGAAAGGGTAATCAGGATAAGAATATTTTAAAAAGTCAGAATTCCATAACACATAGTATGTAAAGACTAAATAAAGTAGCCTTGCATGGCAAGGAGGTTGCTCTCCCTGAAACTCCACACAACTCTAGAATTTCACTGAAGATACTGAAGCTGTTTGAAGGAGACATTGAAAGTAAGTGTAGAATAAGCTTAAGAGAATTTGAGTCAGACTGTAGCATGAAGCCAAGCAATGGCCAGGGCAAGAAGAGATATAGCATTCATTTTTAAATACCAGACATAAAGTGTTGAATTAAGTATAACTTAGCTTTGAATTTTTTTTCAGGGACAGACGGTCACAACATATTCCCAGTTGTCCAATGGATGTGATTTTTGTTACAGACCTTTAAATGCATTGTTTTCTGTGTTCCATAATTGAGAAACAGATCAAGTGAATCTGCCTGAGTGATAGACCTTTTCATGACTTTTCGCTTAGAATGAAATGACTTTCCTCTGCATACAGTTTTTGCTTGCGTCTTCTCTTCAGCATCCAACTGGTTTTGTAGGAAAGTGTCTGAGCATGGTTGTGTCATGCCTCCACGATTTGCTGCTTAAGGTCTTTGATAAAATACCAACTACTTGATAAAATGCAGTTCCAGTTTGTTGAAACTTTAGTCATGTTTATTCCATTTGACTTGGAATTCAACACTTTTTAATTTTTTTTTTTTTCCCCAGTACTGGGAATCTAGCTCAGGGCTTTGTCCGGGCTAGATAACAGCTCTACCACTAAGTTACACCCCAGCCCTGGGAAAGTTCTTAAAATATTTACAAACTAACTTTGGGATGATGTAAATTCAAGTGTTTCAAAAGAAAGTTATTAACATCATAGAATTACCTGATAAAAACAAACGTGGGGAGCAGTATCTGAAACATCCCTATCAAGTCTGCCCCAAGGAAATGTTTTTGCAATAAATCCTTTTTTTTTTTTTTTTTTTTTTTTTTTTGTTTATGACATTTAAAACAGTTGATTAAGGGAAAGGAATGATGGAAGTCAGCAGAAGTGAATGCGATTCTTATCTTTTTCTCTGTGTGATTGCATTAGCAAGCTACCACAGGAAGAGGGTTCTTAAGGCTGCAGTTGCTGTAACCTGCTGGGGAGCTCACAGTTAAAGATTGCTGAGTTTGGCTTTCATAGTCCTAATGCCCTTTACTTGCAAAGTTTGGAATAGATGAGTGGTGTTTTTATAGGTTTATATAACATATTTGCTTGTCGAAGAGTTACAATTTGACTAAACAGGATGTCTGTGAAAAAGACATGGTCAGGTATGTCCTGCCACACTGAATACTAATGCGCCTTTGGAAGGGGCACATTATGCCTTTATTTCTGACTGTACATTGAATTATTTACACCTTCAAGGCAGCTGATTGAACTGCAGCATCAGTCAATTAGCAAATCAAAAATTTATATGATTCCAATTTAGCATGGAGCCCCTCTCTCTCTTTCTCACTCTTTTTTTTTTCCTTTAGATTTTCACCCTGACAGTGACAAATTACTCCTCTGCTGGCTGAGATTGGAAATTAAAAGCATTTAGAGTTGCTCATGCATTTATGCTAATGAGAACTTCTGATATGATTTGCATGCAAAAGAGGACAATTTGAAAGCTCATCGGTTTTTCATGCTTCCGCATTTTGATGGAGCAGAATTTTTTTTCTGTTTTTCCAATGGAGCAAAAAAATTTTTTTTCTTCAGGAAACAATACAGAATTCATATTCACAAAAAAGAGTTCTTTTAAGTCAAAAAGTCCTTTTTTTTTACCCTCTAGATTCTTGTCAAATCCTGTTCTTGCTCTTTCAGAGATACAGCCCACATTCATTAGCATTTTAGATGTTTATCAAAGGCAGGATCCAGTATCTGCCAAGAAAGATTATAGCCCAGCTTCATTTTCAATTCAGCAAGAAAAAAAAAATAATAAAGGACCTGGGGACAGATGAGAAGAGGGACATGTACCCTGACAATCTTCCTTATACTTAAACCTGAATTAATCCCATTTAGAACAAATTTGATTAATCACCAAAGATGGAAATCTTAGTTTTCATGGATGGTATGGGGACATTATAGTCAGGGTCTTAGTTTAAGAGTCCCTCACTGGTGTTTGTCTGAAAAAGAACAATATTAAAAATTAATACAGAAAACTTGAGGGAAAAGGCAAGGAGGAAGAAATATGATAGCCAGAAAATTTGAAAGGTATTTAATTATTTCTCTAAGTGTTCAATTATTGAAGCATTGACATAGAGAAAAGGGATGAAAAACACATACTTACCTCTTTGTGCGTGCTTAGAAATTAGTTCCTCTGTCATACTATCAAAATATGGCTGATGTTGTGGGGAGTCTGTTTTGCCCAAATAAATGTGGTTTGTCAGTAGTGTCAGTTGTTATTATCTGAGTTTATTTTCACTAACTATGAGAACAATGTATCCCACAGCAGAAGGTCCTGTTTCGGCAGAGAGTTCGAGATGATTCGTCAGCTTTAAGGACACATGCTCTTATTTACATAGATGTTTTGAGCAGTATTCCATGGGACTATCTTTTATACTAGAGTTTACTTGAACAATGAAAACACCACCAATTCATTAGCCTGCTTGCACCTGATAGTCTAAGCAGCTCTTTCATAAAAAAGAGTTCATGCAATTGTAGTTCTGAAGGCATTGTCTAGAATTTTGGGAATCTCTTCAAGTTCCATTTCACTTTACCTGTTAGGACTGTCCTGCCACAGCCTTCTCCTGCTCCCATGTCTCTTGCAGGAGTCTCCACCTCTGTTCCTCATTATAATTTGACTGAAACTTTCTAGTGTCCCTGGATTTCCTCAAGTATGAAGGATGTTCTAACGCAGGAATTCTAATTTAGATAGCATCTACTAATGATAGGCATTTTTTTATCTTTGGGTGAGAGACTCCTAGCTCTGGATCCTCCTTATTTTTTATTTTTCTTTTTTCCTTTCAACTAAGCTAGGGCAGCTTACAGGAGATAGCTTAAGTACAAGAAAAGGGCATCAGGCTCTCTGATCACCTCCCCCTGGAGGGTGCAGCCTTACCAGGCCACAGAGGAAGGGGATGTAGCCAGCCCTGATGAAACCTGATAGGCTAGGGCCAGATAGAAGGGGAGGAGGTCCTCTGCTATCAGTGGACTAGGGAATGAGTATAGGGAGAGAAGAGGGAGGGTGGACCGGACTAGGAGGAGATGAAGGAGGGGGCTGCAGTAGGGATACATAATGAATAAATTGTAATAAATAAAGAAATAAAAAGAAAAAAGAGCGTCAGACACAATGTAGTTTTTTGTTGTTGTTTGCTTGTTTGCTTACTTAGGGTTAGGGAGTTCTGTCAAGTAAATTATGTTCCTGCCAAGTTCCTCCCATAAACCTCTAACTTTCAATGTAACTGTTTTTGGAAACACAACTGAGGTAATTAAGGTTAGAGGAAGTAGTCAGAATGGAGCCTTTATCTAGCAGTATTAGTCGTGTGCCATGTAACATTTGGGTTAATAATGGATCACATATATAGCTGGATTATAATGGAGCTGAAAGCTTCCTATGGCCCAGTGAGCTCCCGAAATCGGGTAGTGTAGAAGGTATTCGTGGTGACGCTGTTGTGAAACCTATCTCATCGTCAGCCATGCAGACACAGAGCTCATACATAGGGCTGGGGAGATGGCTCGGTTGGTAAAAATGCTTGCCATGCAAGCATGAGGACATGATACTGATACTCAACACCCATGGAAAAGACAGCCATGGTGGTGTGTGCTTATAATCCACTCCTGAGTAGGTGGAGACAGGCAGATTCCTGGAGCTTGCTGGTCTAGCCTAAGGAACAAGTCCCCAAGCCTAAGTGAGAAGCTCTGTCTAAAAACCAGGCGAATGGCTCCTGAGGAACCACACCTAAAGCTGGTTTCTGACGTTCATATAAATGGGCACAAACGTCCACATGCTTCTGCACGTGCGTGTGTGTCTGCACATACGTGACCACACACGTGTCCCTGCTCACAGTATAGCTCATACAGTTATGTCCAGTCTATTATAGTTGATAGTAAAATAACTACATTTACGTATTTGTTATCTTCTATTGTTTTATTTTGTCAAAACTGTAATTTTTTTCTGGAGAGAGCAGTGACTGCTGTTTCAGAGGACCCAGGTTCCATTCCCCACACACACGTGGCAGCTCACAACTGTCTGTAACTCCAGTTCTAAGAGATCAGCACACTCACAGAGACGTATATGCAGGCAAAACACCAATGCACATAAACAAGTAATAAATAAATTACAAAAAAATATTCTTATAAAAACTGTACTTCTAATTGTAGAAGAGTTTACCGGAAGACAGCAGGCTATATCGCAAGAGCCGCACCGGTATTTGTTTACCGTGTTCCATGATTGCTTTAAGAGGCCGCATCAAGTAGCTGACCTACAACCTCTGGGTTTGTGTGAGCATGCTGCAGGCTGTTTGCACAATGAAATCACCTAATGACGCATTTCTCAGAGCATGTCCTTGTTGCTGAGTGATTCATGGCTATACTTAGCAGAACTGACAGTGGAGAGCTCGTTCTTGCTGCCCTTTGAACACACAGGAAGGGGTAGGGATCTGCAGCTGGGGAAAGGGTGCTCACCAGAAACCAAATTGACTGATTCCTTTGCCTTTAATTAACAGTGTCCAGAATTGTGTGGGAATAAAAAAAAAATCAGTTGTCTCCCAGTGTGTGGTAATTTGTCATGGCAGTTTCATCAGATTACTGTAGCAGGGTGGATATACCTGGTCCTGATGTCCATAGGTTTTCTATCTGTCATCTTAACAACCTCAGACAGAAAATATCTTTTAAATTGGTATGTGTACTGAATATATACAAACTTCTGTCATTACTCCCTATACAATGTGCTGTCATAACGATGAAACATTTGTGGTGTTTTAGGCTTTACAGGTAATCCACGCAGGAGTTCATTGGTACGGGTGCATATGCCAGGTGTGTGTAGACGTGATGCCACTTTGTACCAGGAGTCTGAGCCTAGAAAGGTTTCAGTTGCCGCAGGAGTCCTGAAGCCAATCTTCCATGGGTTCTAAGGGACAACTATATATTATTTCTTGGCTTAGATCCTAATATCATTGTGATCAATGATATGCTTCATCCAATGGCTGAAAGAAAAGAACAAACCAGAAGCAAATAAGAGCTCTTGCTACACGCAGCCTGGAGACCCCAAGGCTTGAGTTTTGGAGACACATCCTTGAGAATTCCCCACAGTTATAGACTGGCAGTGATAGTTTGAAAAAGACAATTATGTGAGAATTTATTCGAAAGAACTTGTCTATTAATGTTCAAAGACAAAAAATACCATGTTCTTAGTTTCGAAAAGATTGTTTTCTTTTTAAAACTATCTAAGAAAGTACAGTGAAATCCGATATAATTACTTTGATCCTGGTGACTGATTTATCTTTTGTCATTTAACGAAATAGTAAAGTCAATGTCCTATGAAGCTGCAGTAGCTGTTTGGTGGGGTTAGGAACAGCCAGGAAGAGACAGTGACAGAGACAGTAAGGCCATGCTATTTGTGCAATTGATGTAGCAATGGGGTGATGTGTCACTGACAGAAACTTTCTTTCAGTTCCATTTCTGCTATTACTGTTGCTTTCTGTGCCTTGTGATATTTGGGATCGCTATTGTCGATTTGTTTTTCCTCACGTATGACTTCAAACACTTCTCACACACTGTCAATCCACCCAACTATTACTCTATTTCCAACGTAGTACAAATGGTTCATTGCTCAGGACTGAGGTGTCTTCCAGTCTCAGGAGCACAGAGAATGTCACACATGAGGAGACTGCTTACAAAAGTCTCACCCAAGGCTCGCAGGGTCTGTACATAGCAGACCACGGCCACGGCACTTGCCTGCCACCCACAGAGCAATGATGGGTGGGTATCAGAAGGCTGGTCTCTGGGACACCCTTGGAGGTAATGTTCTGAGGTATTCTCTGTGTTTTAAATTCTGGAGAGGCCTCAGCAACTACCTCTTTGGACCAAAGTCAACATTCTGGATCTGTCCGCTGTGTGGAAAGGCACAGAGCAGCGCTTGCAGAACATATTGTGTTGCCTTTTTGGGTTGCTCCTTTGAGGTGGTTGTTATAAAGAAAAGGTTCAAATTAATGATGCAAAGCAGGTTCTTTGACCCTTGCTTTATCAGCACAGATTTCCATACCGAATTAAGACAAGCTCTGGCGCCTGCACCGATGCTACGTGGAGAAGCCATCTCCTGCATAGCAAAAGCTCCATCCATTTTCCATCCTAATAATGGATCCCCCTGCACCAGAGCAGCAGAAGCTCATGTTTACCCCACACCGTTATCTGGGTCCAGATGATCCTTTATTCACTGAAGGCTTTTGAATGTGCATACAGTACTATTTCTTTAGAACACATACTTTCGGGGCACACTTCTTGCTTTGACAAATTACAATGATGGTTTTGCCAGATGGAGTATAGACTCCCCAAGGAACTGTGGGGATTGCCGAGGAGGACTCTGCCAAGACAGCAAAACTTGCTTGGCTTGGAACCAGAGGTGACAGTCAGGAGTCATTAGAGGCTGTACCGACAGCCCCTACATTTATAAAAACCCTCTTACAAAAGAATCCCAAGGCACAGTACATTTAGACTTTCTAAAATGTCAGTGGTTAAGGACAACAGAGAACAGGAGCAAACATGACCTTTAGGGTAGCCCTGAATACCGACAAGAGGAAGAGGGCGGATGCTTTTTATAGCGAGTGCATTACACTCGCTACATTGTCTTGAACCTGCCATTGTTCCAAATGTGAAATCTGTCCTATGCCGAAGGAGCTTTATATTGCTGTATAGTAGTAGGACCTGATCCGAATTCAGCTACCATGTCTAAGCGCTTTGCTACATGAAATAAAATTGCTAAAAAGCAGCTTGTCTCTGTAGAGGTTGAAAATTATGGCTGATCACTTTGTTCTTTTAGAACAAGACACAGCATAAAAGTTCCTTAATCATACTGTATTCCTCTGAAAATTCAGTGTGCTTTTCTACTTTTCCCCCTGGAAAATGTTAATTTAAGATGATTGCTTTCTTCCTTCCAATCAATGGCATTGGTTATTAGTAATGTACATGTGAGAATCAGCTAGCTCCTCTCTTTCTGGAACTGATGTGTCTAAATTTTGCACAGGGCTGGGAGATGGCTCGGTGGATAAAGTGCAAACATGAGGACCTGAGCTTGAACTCTTAGGATCCTCCTCAGTGTGGGACAGGTGTGGCCGCCAGCCTATAATCTCAGTTTTTGAGGAGCAGAGACAGAAAATGCCTTGGACATGCTGGCTAGCTATATCCGCTAAATCAGTGAGCTCTAGATTCAAGTGACAGATTCTTCTTCAACATGCAAGTGTGATAAAGGAAGACTTCTGCCCTCTGCACACAGGTGTACGCGTGTACCTGCCCACGTGCCCACGCACTTGTGAAGATGCATACATGCATGTAAGCAAAAAACATTCTCCTGTCTATTATAGACACAGGAGTAGAGGACATTACAGTGTTGTTACAATTCTTCGATTTACACATGCCAAAATTTCAGAGTCATCATCTGCTTTAAGGGTTTAAAATGGTTCTAATACCTGGCCTTCCCGCTAAATGTGACCCATAAATGTGGCCATATATTGAGCAAAATCTATGGTTTCTCATTTTGGTGGCTTGAATAAGATTTCTCCTGTAAGTTTCTGGCATTTCAATACTTGTGCACGGTTGGTAGCCCTTCGGAGAGAAGCAGTAGCTGTGGCCTCGCTGTGGGAAGTATATCACGTGAGGCAGGAGGGGAGGTTTCAAAGGGCTCCTGCCATTTGGAGCTCGTTCTTTCTGCTTCCTAGTTGGGTTCCAGATATGAGCTCTCTGATGCCCCCAAAGAAACTCATTGTAAGTTGCCTTGTGTCATGGTTTTTTATCGCAGCAACAGAAAAGTAACTAACACACACATTATTTTTGTCTCCGTTTGGTTAATTCTACAGAATCATACAGAATATGGATGTTTTCCTTGTGTAGCTTTGTAACAGTGCAAAGAGTAAGGGAAGAATTGATAAATGGCATGCAGGTCAGCAGACAGCTCTGAGTAAGTTATTCATTGCTTCATAAGATCAATCTTCACAAATCTGAACATCCCCCTATTTGGGGGATTGTGATAGATGAAGGAACTCAGCGATGCTTTCTGGGTGATTTCATCCTTAGCTTCCACATTTTATTTTCACAGTTTTTCTTTGATTCATGTTTATGATTCATTATTTGATCTCCAGAATTATGAAAGTAGATTCATTTTATTTCTAAATATAAATCAGAACTAATAGACAGCACTTTCCAAATTGCTCCAAATCCATCATCATCTGACTTCTGAAGCATGAACATTCTTTTAATAGGTTATAGATATTCAAACCCTACCACAGAACACACAGAATGTAGCAATGGGAGAGATAAGCTGAATTATCCATCCCAGGTCTTGATACTTCCTCCAGTTGGTTGGGAGACCACAGGCCTTCCACATGGTAGAGCAGTGGGCTTCTGGTGTGTTCATTCATGAAACCAAAGCAGAATAGATCCTAGCTAAGGTGTATGTGTGCTACTGGGTGTAGCAGCAGCCCAGGAGAGAAAGCTCAAACATGTGTAGGTGTCAGTCTGTTTCTGTTACTTACTGTGTTTTACTTCATCAAAGCAAGTCAAATGGCTAAACTCCAAATCATGGGGATAGGAAAATAGTACTACCTTCCTCAGACCATGACCAAGGCTTGATTGTGTGTTATCACTTACTTGCTCAGGTTTTTTGTTTTGTTTGGTTTGGTTGTGTTTTTTTTTTTTTTTTTCCCAGTTTGACACAAGCCTCAATCATCTGGGAATAGGAGCCTCAGTTGAGAGAATTTTTCCATTAGATCACCTGTGGGATCATTTTCTTGATGGGTGATTGTTGTGGGTGGGCCCATCTCACTGTGGGCAGTGATACCTCTAGGCAGGTATCCCTGGACTGTATGCAAAAGCAGGCTGAATATGCAAGCCATGGGGAGCGAGCCAATAAGCAGCATTCTGCCATAGTCTCTGCTTCAGTTCCTGCCTCTAGGTTCCTGCCTTGGCTTCCTGCCTTGAGTTCCCTTTATAGCGGACTACAGGCTGTAAGGTAAAACAAGTCCTGTGTTTCCCAACACAAGCATTTCTTGTGCTTATAATGTTTATCACAGCAAATACACCAGTGCAAGAGAGATATGGTTGTGACAAATGAATCTACTACCGCTTGTACTAGCACTAAGGAATTATGTAACTAAATTCATATCTGCTACAAACTTTAATGAGGATGTTGTGATATCACTTTGCAAAGAAATGGACCACAGAGGGTGTAGTCACTTGCTGAAGATCTCACAGCTAGTGAATGGCAGAGCTTGGCTATGAAGGAAATAGCTGGCTCGCAGGTAGAGGCAGGAGAATTCCTGGAGATCAGGAGCCATCCATCCTGTTTGCACAGTGGTGAACAAATGAGGTGAGAGGTGGGGACTGTTGCTAGACATTGTCGTTTGAGCTCTGTATGCATGACAAGGGCACACTTGTGCTCACACACGTGGACACATGCACACACACAGTATAGAAAAGAAGAAGGAAGAAACAGCAGCATTTACTTCAGGGAATACTCTCTGGGAAATTCTTGCATGGATGGCAGGATTCGTAGAGGAGGTGGGCGTGCTGGCGTATGTCTAACTCCAACTGCCTTAAGCCTGAAGTGGGAGGATTTCTATCTCAAACCACCCTAACAAAACCAATAACAATCAGCAAACCAACTAGACACAACCCATGTGAGAAATACAACAACCCAGAGAACAGACAGGTAGTGAGAAGATAGCTGAAATGTTTTGGTATGAATTACAAAATACTACTACTACTAATAATAATAGTGATGATGATGATAAAACAGTAGCAGGCTGGTCATGGGGCTGGGGTATAGAGCACTTAACTAACATGCAAGGCTCTGAGTTCCATTTCCACCTAAACTGAAACAAGCAAACAAACAAACCCAAATGGAATCATAGGAAGGAAACACACATGGCTTTGGAGGAGGTAGGAGCCATAAGGCAGCACCAAGAGCATGATCAGAGTAAGACAGCAATTTGAAAAGCAGTTGAACTGATGGGAGGAAACATTTAAACACAGACTAAGACAGAGGGGAACAACACTGTCTTAGCTTTACTGCTGTGGAGAGACCCCATGATCATGGCAGCTCTTATAAAGGAAAACATGTAACTGGGCCTATCTCACAGTTCAGAGGTTTATAGTCCATTATTGTCATGGCAGGAAGCTTGGTGCCATGCAGGTAGACAGTGCTGGAGAGATAGCTGAGAGGTCTACTTCTAGATTGGTAGGCAGCAGGAAGAGAGAGAGATGAGAGGTTCCCCCCTCCCCCCTCCCCCCCTCGAAACAGGTCCATCCAACCAGGCCACACCTCCTAATGGTACTCCCTAAGCATTCGAATATGAGTTGGCAGGGCCATTCTTATTCAAAACACTGCAGACACTCTCCGAAAAAGACACAAGAAAAATAAAATAGGAAAATACTTGAAAGTATAATCCAATCATATTTTTCAAAAGCAAGAGAATGTATGTATATTTTTAATTCATTAATTATTTAAAAGACATTCCTCTGTGTGTGTGTGTGTGTGTGTGTGTGTGTGTGTGTGTGTGTGTGTGTGTGTGATTATTTAAAATGTTCAGTTTGGACAAAAGAGATAACACTTGACTGTTCAACCCTGAGCTAAAGCTTAAGAGCCCCAGATTTTTAAAGCATTAAAGAGGAACTCTGACACACAGGCTCTCAGTAGAAGCATCACCCACTTCAGATTGTTCCACAGTGCCATTCACCCAAGGCTGCCATTGCGATACAGAATCATAGAAACGATTACAAGGTCCCAGTAGTTAAATAATGTGAACGGGAATAGATTCGACTGCAGAGTCTAGAAATGGGTGCTGTAGAACATAATGTAGACTTGAGCAAATATCTAGTCACCCAGACTGCACCAAGAACAGACCAAAGAAACAGTCTCACTGGCTTGAGCATGTGAAACCCAAAAGCCTAGGAATGTAGCATAATGAAGAAATGAGTGCATTGGGGCTACTCACAACAGCATGGGTGAGTGGATGAGAGATTACTAACTTACCATCCAGATCATGGGTGACTCCAAGGCAGCTGCATCTCAATAAAATAAAACATAAATAAATAAATAAATAAATAAATAAATAAATACATACATACATAAATAAATAAAAATGAATAAATGAATGAATAAACAAATAAATAAATAAATAAATAAATAAATAAATAAATAAATAAATAAATAAATAAATAGGTAAAGGCCTACCTAAGCATGGACGAGTAATCATGAAAGCTGGAATCCTGGATCTCTCTGCCCAACCTACAGGCTTTTGTTACAGAAACTTCTTCACATTTGTTAAGCCTGGTGTGTCTCATTAACTGCTTGGGTCTTAGGACCTTTCTCTGCCCTCTGGAAGGGAATGTTTCAATCTGGATGAAGTAGCTACCCCAAAGGAATGTTGTGGTTTCCATCTCTGGAAGGTAGGGCCGCCTGGCACCTGACCGACAGCTGCTTCGATTCAGTTGCTCATATACTTCTACCTGGACCTCTTGCCTTTCAAAACTCTCTGTTGGTCTGATTAGATCTGCCAGAGTTGGCTTAGTGCTTTGTTCTTTTAAGTTTTAAAACAAAGCTTGAGACTTTATTGGAAAAGTTCATTGCCATTATTTCTCTTCTGACATAATTGGGGTTTTTTTGCTTTTACTATTATTTAATTCCTTTGAATTTGTTATTGTTCATTTTCTGTTATCTTGAGTTGAAATTTTATTTTGTTTATAACCAGTCAGTTTAATTTTAAGACAATTTAGTGTGCATTAAGGGTTCACTTTTCTTAAATAATACTTTGTCAATATCCCACGGATTTTGAAAAGTTAAATTTTCATTGTCATTTAATTCCAAGTTATTAAGAATAATAAACAAAATAACCTTATTTTGCTTTCTTTTTATAGAAATTCAATTTTCTGAGATGTCTATTCATATAGAAAAATGCAGAAAAATGAAAACTTACCTGCCCACAGCAAAGCTTAATTTTTAATCTAGAATTAAGCACAAAATTTTTGCCCTTTTAAAGAAATGAAACAATAGATAAAGCAAAAAATCACCCAGGCCACGCCCTCCCCCTGTTGTTTGACACGTGCTTACCTACCCCATGCTGCCTTCATCTATGAATCCCCAAACAGAGTGTATTGTTTGCTCCATGTTTTGTATTTTTGGCATTGTCACAAAGCACACCTTTAGCACAATTTAGCTCACTACTAATATTTTGAGATTTGTTGCATATTTTGATATACGGTTTTTTTTCATTTAACCTACATTTACAGTTATATTAATAAAACTGAAATCTTAGATTTTAAGTTAGGTCATGTCTAAATTAGCTATAACCCATTGCATGACAATGAACGTTCTTTAATGTTTTCAGATGATATGTAGCCATCTTCTAATAGATGTGTGTTCTGAAATAAACTCTCCTGTAATAAACTATTTCCAATTAAACTGTATTGAATATTGACTCTTTTTTGTTTGTTTGTTTGGTACAGATTCTCATATAGCCCAAGCCAGTCTTGAACGTACTATGTAACTAATGCCAGCTGTGAGTTCCTGAGACGTTCTGTGTGTCCATTTTCAGAAAGCTGGGATTACCATGCCTGCTTCTTTGTGTGTGTTTGTGCCTAGTACGCACCGTGCATGGGGCTCTGGACCATGTGGATTAGTCAGGTGTGGCTGGGCAGTGAGCCCCATGGGTCAGCCTGTCTCCACCTTCCAAGCCGTTGGGTTAAAAAGGTTCAGTAACTACCACATTTTGCTTTCATGTGGGTACTAGGAATTGAACTCAGGCCCTCGGGCTTGTATGCCAGTCAGTTTGCCAACTAACGTAATTCCCTAGTGCCCCTCTACCTTTTTAAAATTTACTTACCTATTTTTTCCCTTTGAAACAGGAACCTGTGTCTCTAATCCTGACCTCGGAGTCAATATGTAGCCAAGAGTGACTGTGAGCTCCTCACCTTCCTGCCTCTCCTCAGGGGCATCAGGGTTACAGGCAGGCACTGCCACGTCTGGACCTTTTGTTAATTTTCGTCAAAAAATATTTACTCATTTGTATCCCCACCAGCGATTCCCATTGTCCCTCACCAGCATTTGCTACTGTCAATCTAAATTCTGCTAACATATGTTTAAATTTTTACCCTGGTCCCTTGTTCTATGAGTTGCTTATTAATACATTTTGCTAATTTTCCTGTGGAATCTACATTTTCTTATGGAATTTCAGTGTTATTTATATCTTCTATATTCAGATACAGTGTTAGTCATATTGGTTTCAAATATCTTTTGCATAGGTGATTTATTTTTTCCTAGTGGGATTCCACAAATTCTAAATTTTCATTTTATTGACCTCCTACTTGTTGAAATTTTGTTCCTTAGAAAAGAAAAGTTTTTAAAATTAGGAATTCAGAGAAAAAAAACCCTCATCTTATTTAAGAAAATATTTCATAGTGTAATTCTGTAAGTTATAAGCGTTTTACGCTCTTACTTTTCATTCGAAACATTTATTATTAGGATGGAGATTTCTTACGTGCACATGTGCATACATATGTACACATATATGTATTAACACACTTATCTCTTAACCTTTCTAGGTTAATTTCAATGTATGGTATGAGGTAGAAGTCAAATTTTGTCTTTGTGTGTATGAAGGCTCTTGGGAACTTTTTACAGAAGTGATGTTAGAGTATCGAGTTAGCCATAGACAAAGAGCTCATTTGCACAGGGACCTGCTTCTGTGCAGTTTTCTGTAGTCACAGAGAGCTAGCACATCTTTATTCTTCATTTCTCGTTCCATTACTGTAGATACACGGAGGGGCTTGTCCTCCATTTCTTCTTGCACATTTTTCTGGAATGAACGTAAACTTTTCTTCCCTCCTGTGAAGTTTAGAATCAGTTTTGCAATGCTCATGAGGAACTTTCCAAGAGGTTGATTTTAATGTGTAGCCTAGTGAGCTAAGGTTTCACACTACACCGGAAGAAGCCTTCCATTTCGCACTGAATATCCTACAAAGACCAATCAACTGATTTGAACTTCTATGATGTGGAGATGGACTGTGAACTGTCCAGAGCCCAGTTTCAGTTTATCGCTAAGTCTTTGGCTGTGTGAACACACCCCTAGCTTATGATAACTGTGAATTTCTTTTTTTTTTTAATTTTTAATTTTTACATCGACACAGACATGTCTTTGGGCTTCAAATATCAAGAAGCTAAGCTTTCTATGAACTTCTATAGAAAATCACATGACTAAGTGGGTGAATCTGAAAAAGATGGGGCAGAACTTGGATGCTTTATGACTAACATACTTTATTGCCTCTCAGAGGCAGAGGAAGTTCAAAGGAATCTACAAGATTGCTTTCATGTCCCTTTCTTCTCAATTTAAAGCAAAGTCTCTCTATTTTTATACTGTTGACTAAGGCTTTTTGGTATTCTCTTTGATGCCATGGTATTTCGCTAGAGCATCTCTGCAAAGTGATGAACTATGTCTAAGTAAGTGCAGCGTGAGTGGCTATGAGATGACGGGAATGTAATATCTAACAATCCGAGCTGATTTCCACACACACACTCTCCACCTTTGCCCTAGGCCCATGCATTTGTACCAGAGGTTTAAATATTCCATCATAAATATTAGTGAAAATTTAATATATTTGCCAGTCAGTTTATTGAGTATTTCCCTTTAGATTATAAGTTTCAGGAAGGCACCAGGAAGGTCTTTAATGTGATATATAAGCCCAAATTATATCTATTTATGTTATGTCACTTGATGTTCAAAGTTCGTTGTTAGCAGAGGACTTAGTGTTTTGTAAAATTTCATTTATCTGTGCTTTCATATCTCATTCTAGCCCTACAGTAAGCAACAGAAAAAAATAGAGGACTGGAATGAGTTTGTTGCTGATCTTGTAAGATGCAATGGAATGTTAAAAAGCAAATTTTCAAAATACTGATATTTCCCCAAATATGTGTTTATACAATTATATATTCTGATTGCTATCAAATGTCACTGTAGTGTTTGTGTTAAAAGGCTCCTTTATTTTCTTCTCTAATGTAATTTTTGTGTAACTTCTCAATAAGGTATAGACAAGACCAAATAGAAAGAGAAGATGAATCTTAAAGATACTTTAAGAAAACCCACAATGCATAGTAGAAATGTGGTGTGAAGTGGTCAAGGAAGAAAGTATAGGTGAGAGCCAAACCATCACCTTGTAGGATCTGAGTCAGTTTCTCCGATGAGAGGAACTCAGTGTCAAAGCTTAAAAAACAAAAACAACCCCCCAAAAAAAACAAAATTCCCCAAAACAAACAAACAAACAAAAAAAACCCCAAACCTATCACCACCAACAAAAAGACCCAACAACAACAACAAAAACAAACAAACAAACAAACAAACAAAAACAGGATATGTGTAGTGCTTGAAAATCAGCTGACAATTTCTTCTCAAATATCAAAATGGTTCTTCTACTTTTAAATTGAGCTTACTTTTAAATTTACTTAAAGTGAAATTCACTCTGTATCTTGTACCTCTCCTAGATTTCAATATTTGCCAATAGGTTTCTATAGTCACCTGTCTAAAAAGAGTCAATGTGAATGAACACACACACACACACACACACACACACACACACACACACACACTCCTCCACAAAATGTCCTGGGATTTCCTAGTTTCCACACACAAAGACCAGAAAATCTATTGAAAAGAGTACAGTTGTGACCTTGTTTGCACTCCAGGGATCTCCAAGGGCACAGTGAGATTGTCACACCTCAGAGACCTTCCCTATTGTTCCAGTGACAGAAATTTATATGCCTGCAGTGCAGCTCTGTACCCCAGCCTCATTTAAATTATTGTTTTGATGACTCACTCTTTAAGTCGTGGTAGAATACCTTGTCGCAAAGATTTGTGCCACTGAGATAAATATTAGTGAGTTAAAAATCTCTACCTTTTTGGCTAACTCCCTTAGAATATTCGACAACCTACAGAAGGGCTATCTCCAAATGCTATCAAAGAGCTTTGAAATGATATCAGATGAAAAGTTTGCATCGTTACCCTACCTTTTATGTAAACTTGCACAGTCACAACCAGAAACATGAGGCCTTCCTTGGTATAATGTTTTGTGGAATGTATACAATTTACCCTTGTTCATTCAAATGCTGATTTCTCAACCCTGCTATCTGATTTCAATCATTGCATTGTGATGTTTGTTCTAAGCATCACCTGTCTCAAGTTTGTGTAAACATGTCACCATTTGTTCTCTGTATTTTCAATTAAACAACCAGCCAATGCTGAGCAATGGAGAGAATAGGGTGGGACATCCTGGTCCGGAGGGGAGGAGAAGGAAGTAAGTGGGAGGAAGAGAGGTTGTAGGTAGTAAGTAGGAGAAGAGAGGTTGGCAGGAGAGGACTTGGAACCATGAGGAGAGATGAACTCAGACATGACTAAAAGCAAGTGTAATGTGGGAAATCTGAATGGGGGAAACTATGCAGGATTGGAGGTTTGGGATGGAGTAATCATTGCCCAGCATTGTGCTCTAGGTTAACCAAATACATCCTCGTCTATGTGTGGTGATTTGGGTATACAGCTGGTTTAGGAATAACCACTGTTTAACTAAAAGATAAATTAGTAATAAACTCTAAGAACCAAGAACAGGCCTTCACCACAAATTCCACAGTTTAACTATTTTCAAATAAATAATATGGAGGGCTTCTTATACTAATTAATACAAACCTGACATTTAGCAATGACAAGCCAGTTGCTAGTTCAATATCTATTAAATAATTTTAACATTCCTATTGGACTTTTGAATATGGTATTATTTTACTGAGTACTGTTGTAGACATCTAGGGGGAAATAAATGCACAATTTGTATTTATTGCCCAAATAACTCACTGTTTAATGTGGCTTATTCATGCCTGGGGTGGGAATTCCTACCCTACACCACTCACATGTATAAACTTGGAAGGGTCCTTTGCAGGGAGGTCCTTTCTCCCAGGACATCATATGTTCTAGATATAGGAGATCTTATGGCCAACCTTTGGTCAGAGTGCAGGGAATTTCATGAAAGAAGTAGGAAATAGTAAGACCTGGAGGGGACAGGAGCTTTACAAGAAGAGCAACAGAACCAAAAAAATCTGGGCACAGGGTTCTTTTCTGAGACCTATACTCCAACCAAGGAACAATGATGGAGATAAACTAGAACCCCTGCACAGATGTAGCCCATGGCAGTTCAGTGTCCAAGTGGATTCCATAGTAATGGGAACAGAGACTGTCTCTGACATTGAACTGATTGACCTGCTTTTTGATCACCTTCCCCCTGAGGGGAGAGTAGCCTTACCAGGCCACAGAGGAAGACAATGCAGCCAGTCCTGATGAGACCTGATAGACTAGGATCAGAAGGAAGGAGAGGAAGACCTCTCCTATCAGTGGACTTGGAGAGGGGCATGCATGGATAAGGGGGGGAGGGTGGGATTGGGAAGGGAAGAGGGAGGAGGCCACGGGGGAGATTCAAAGTGAATAAAGTGTAATTAATAAAAATTAAAAAAATGAAAAAAAGAAATAGGAGATCTCAGTCATAGCTATATCTCCCAGAGGCTTTGGCACAGTGAAATTCCTTTGATTTTTTTTTTTCTAGGAAAAGACATTGTCTATATCCCCCTTGTAACACCATTTCCATGTATGTGGCAAGAAGCTTCCCTTTTCTGTATTGAGAGAAGGAGGCTCAAGGTGTCAGGACTCACCGGCTGTTAAACATGTAGACTGAAGTCAGACCTGCATGAAGATGTGTGTGCAAGCTAACATTTTTTTTCCATCCAGCTCTAATGAGCTCCCCTTGTATTGGTAGGCTTTGACCTCCAGAGCTCTCGGGTTTGTCTTGGTGCTCTGTTTGTTCAAGACAGGGAGTCGGCTGAATTCAGGTTAGCTCTCCTATAAACACAAGTGAGCTGGAGGGCCAGCCCCCACTAATTCTGGCAAAGAGACAGGGGAGTAGAGCACTTTTAAGTGCTGTTGTGTGTCAGCTGTTATCTCAGAGATGACTTCTGGGAACACACTTAGTCAATCTTTTATCACCTCTTATGTGAATGGGGTTGGGGCTACATGTTTGAATGAGATTTTAATTGTAAGAACTCTTGAGGGGCAATATGGTTATATTATACTTTTTATGCAGCAATAAGTGGTAAATGTTAAACAAAATAATGGGACACATGATTAATAGCTCGTAAATGTCCACTTGGCACAGGAAGGTTCTTTGCAGGGAAGTGTCTATTTTCCACTGAGAATTGAATTTGTGTTAGGCATCACTGAACATAGCCAGGAGACTATATTTTTCAAAAAGAAAGACAAAAGCATAATGTGGTCATGAGCCATTGAGGTAGGTCCAACTAAAAGCCCGTGATGAATTTCTTCTGCTTTGTTAGAAATTTTATCTTTTCCCACATAAAAATGTCTGTCAGTGTCTGGGGGTGGTGGGGGTGCACATTTGAACTTCGGAGCTTCCTGAGTCTCAAAGGAATTGTGTCAATAGGACCTGATAAATGGTTAGAGGCACAGGTCAGCTTCTATAGAACTCACATAGACTGAGTCAGCAAGTGCTAAAATTTCTCATACATGTTCTCAGATGTCAAACCAAGGCCCTCTTTCCTTGTGGGGGGACATTTTATAAAGTAAGTGAGACAGTTCTTGTCCATTGAAAAATAAATAACACCAGGCAACAGCCAGGTCACTGTAGACTTGGTTGGTGTGTCCATGGCTTTTCTTGTTGCTATGTTAAAAATATCTGACAAAAATCAGTGTAAGCAAGGGTTTATATTGCTTCCTGGTTTGGGAATGCAGTCTGTTGTTGCAGAAAAGGTGTGTCTGTGGGAATGTGAAATAGCTTATCATATGGTGTGCACACTCAAAAGTGAGGAGAGAGAGAGAGGGTGGGGCTGATCCCTATTGCTCTCTCTTCTCTCATCTGGGATCCCAGCCCACAGGATGCTGCTGTCCTCATTCAGAGTAGATTTTTCTTAGTTAATCCTCCATGACACACTCAGTGACGTCTCCTAAGCAATTGTAAACCTCTAAGTAGACAGTTGGCCTGGCCTTGGTTTAGATTTGGAAATAGATGACTAGGGTTAGGGCTTGGACTTGGCATATAGTCATGAGAGATCGTAATCCCATGCAAGAAAACAACCCCCACTTCTATTTCCTTTTAAATGACTGTGTATTGAATCAATTAAAGCATTTCAAAATGTAGCCTTGATACATAAACCATGCACAAGAGTTTAGGCTTCACTGGGATGAGGCAACTTCACCACAGCAGTAAATACGTTGGGACACCAAGGTACCTTTGACATATATAATACAGGAAGTTAGAAAAGAAAGCAATCTACTTTCAAGAGGGATGGCTACTGACATGCCATCAGAGGCCAGAGAAAGCCTTTTCTCTCTCAGAAGTCCTCATTGAGTACTGGCATAAAGCTTGAAGATGCTTCTGAATTTGTCTTCTTCATTCAATTCAATTAGATGCTTAACTAGCAACTCCACCATCTAAAGATGTGGGAATTAGTTCACTTTTATGATTTCAACCCAAAAAGAGTGTTATTGAAGAGCAGAAGAAGCTGTCCTTCAGTAGGCTGCCTTCTTAGGCAAACAGTATAGGGCCTAAGAAAAAGTGTTAAAGGTTTGATGTACTTTTACCATAAAAAAGTATTCTGGGGCATAGATGGCAAAGTCTCTGATTAGAAGATTCCATGCTCAAATCAAAAGCTGAAGGGACTGAGACAGCAAGATGGCAAGCCACAGCAAGACCATTGTGAGTCCAACGGCAAGACCTTGGTGGAAGAACAGCAAATACTGCTAGAGATAACAGATCAACAAAGAGTAGCATATGTGTTCCAGCCCAAGAGTCAGAGACCCAGTTATATGCACTGAAGGAGACAACTACTTTGAACTGATTTCAAATTTTAGCACTTTGTCCTAAGTGCTCAGAGAAAAGTAAATGTATTTAAACATTTTTAAATGGAAAAATAGTTGACCACATTGAAAAATGAAGGCTTATTTGTTATGTAAGTTTGTGCATGAGAGAAACAGAACCAATGTTTATATCTATAAGCATATATAATGTTGTCTTGTGTAAAATTATGTACATTTACAAATGCACAAAGGCCTTTTTTCTATGAGTTGCTTCATAGTTCCTTGAATTTAGGGAAAAGCAGACTCTTAGACCAGATAGAAAAAAAATGTCTGTCCCCTCTATAGAGTCACAGCTCTATATACTCCACACTGTAAAACACCTCAGTGAGCCCATTAGATTATAATAAGGCAAAATAATTTTTCTTATCTAGTGACATCATAGTCACAGTCAGTCTGAGGCACAATGCATTCCTCACATGGTGAGGACCCTGGTGTAAATGAACCTATGGTATACTGGTTGCACCTAAAAATATGCACAGTACATAGACTTGATAATGAAAATTAATGGTTTTGTTCCTGGATTATGTATTTACCATACTATATTTTTATCACTACTTGAGTTTGCTGTTTTGCTTATTAAAAAAATATTTACTGTATGAACTTTGTTTTATAAACATGTGGCAGGCCATGTTACTTCTGAAACAATCTCACACTTTCTGTGTTTTTATCACATCACTATTATGTTGAGGCCACATGAAGATTGACCTCTGGTCAACAGGAAGGATGTCATCACATTAGATATTAGATCTTCCAATGGAGCAGATGATAGTATGCTGTTTCCTGTATTTGCTGTAGTCTTTGCCTTCTATGTCTGAGGCAATGACTTAGCAATAAGGGTTCCAGAAGCTGAATATTCATTTATGAGTAACTTCTCTAAAGAGTATGACAAGATTGAGGTGTTTAATGGCCTGGCTTATTCAATGATGTAGGCATGTACTAGCTGCATAGCTTTTTCTACTTGACTTGATGGGTACGTACAAACTCCAGTTCCCTCATATTAATAACTAAATTCAAGGCTGCAGCTATGATTAAATAAGAAAGAGTCTTTCTAAGCTGCTATTCAGTGTTTGACATTTAAATATTCAAGTGTCAATTATTACCATAACTAACTAGCTTTGTAATTGAAAATTAAAAATAGTGTAAGTGAAATTCTTTACACTTCTGTAATTCTTGCCATTTGGGATCAAACATTCTCATTAAACTTAACTAATAATGTATGTGTTAAAACACATGAAATAGAAATATATAATTTGAAATGCAGACAATATATTTTTAAATGTATTATAAAATATATCTAGTTACACTAAGGGTTTTTCCTGGTTGGATTGTGTTATAATATCTCCTGTTTCAATTTGCAAATATTTTCAAAGGCTTAAAAGTTGCATATTCCTTTATTGTGCTTAGATGATTTTCATAAAGAATCATAAGAAGTAAAATTTACTAAGGGGAGAGAGAAAAAGAAAAGGAGAGATCAGCATCTTTACTTGACCCGGATCCTGTGATCTTGGTTTTAGCCAAAAGATACAGTAGCTATTGTGAGCACATGCTCTTTCTAGTCTTTCTCTTTTGGGTGGGGTGGGATGGATTGGGGCTTGGTGTGGCAGTGGGAGTTGTCACAGAAGCCTTCCATGTCTCTCCTTCTCAGGTCTGCACCTGCAATTATCACTGCAAAAGTAGCTTCCTTTCTCTTTACAATCTGCAGGAGCTCAGGTCCGTGTGCCTCTACATGGTTTCTGGTAGTCTAGTCCAGTAACTTGTCTTAGGGATCTGGCTTTCTGAATCACTTCTGCTCAGGCATTTTAGCACTAGTGTGGTTTTCAGAGAAGACCTGGAAAAAGCAAGAGTGTGAGAAAAGTATACAGTCAGGAAGAAGAGGTTGTAGGCTGAAGGAAGAGCCAAGGAGAGCCTTGAGTGTGACAGAACTCAGCAGGCTTGAGACAGTATGGAAGGTCCCGGGCAGAGCAGAGGCAGCCAAGACCGCTAGAGGCAGAGGATGTAGGAGGGGAATTGAAGATGTGGATTTGTAGCTTTGGGTCTTTCTGATCATGTTCTCCTTACCCAGAATTCCCTCCTTTTCTAGTTAGCTTTTGCTAGGATTTGACTGTAAAATAACCTCCCAGGCTCTGCATTTGAACAGTTGGTCCTCAGCAGCAGCTACCGAGTCGAGAAACTGTGGACTTTGTAGGAGGTGAAGACTTGCCTTAGGAAGTACATCACTAGTGGTTAGCCATGAGGTATATAGCTCCTCTCAGCCTCCTGTCCAGTCTTTGCTTCCTGACCTGCGCAGATGTGAGCAAGCAGCTTCAGGCTCCTTCTAGCCATTTCTTCCCTGCTTTCCCTGTTGTAGGGACTGTACCTTTGAACCATGGGCTTAAATAAAACAGCCCTGTTGCTTGTTAGGTATTTGGTCACAGTTATGAGAAGAACCACAGATGCTCTTCTCAAAACATCCCATATTCTTTAGGAAGGCACCAGAATCTGGCCTCTCCTGTGTCTCCTTGGGTTCTCATGGCATACACTGATGGAAATGTGACCTTTGGCTTTCACAGATTACGGGAGTGGGAATGTGATTCCCATTTCCTCTTATGTCAAAGTTACAACTACATCACTTGTTATCTAGATGCTTATAAACTCTTTGAAGGTTAAAACCTACCTGTAAGTGTCCAATGGTCTTAATGTGAAGAGGAGTAGGTAGAAGCTAATTTCCTGCTCACCGTAGGGTTATCTCTTGTTTCTCCCTTTACTATTGATGATAATCAAACTGCAAATAAAGGCCTTGCCAGACATGCCAGACCTCTACTGAAATCCTTGGGCCAGTGCCCTTTCACCTGTATGGTGGGCTGTGAATCCCCCTGTTCTGGAGTTACTGTAGTAGCTTTGCCTCAAAGAGAGAAGACAGGAGGGCCAGGTAGTTCAAGTCTGCTAGAGTTGGTCCTTAGCTTGTGATGAACTAGCAGATACCCTTTGGTCAAGACTTTATGTGTCAGAAGTTCTGAAGGGATGAGGCTGGATCTTCCCACTCTGACACTTTACCTGAGGTAAACACTGTCCACTCCATTGTCCTGGTTGTGGGTTCTCTCACTGTATCCCTGCCCTTACCCGGGATCATTTCCATAACAGACCATTTGCACTGGAGTTTTCCTCTCAGAAAACTTCCCTGCTGTCCCAACCCCCATGGTCTAGCACATCATTGTACAATTCAGTAGATCAATAGGTGTTCATTGAATGAAAATTGACCGCGGACCAATCTTCCAGCAGAGAGTCCACAAATGGGGACATGTATGTTGTTATTTGTTCCCGCAGTAACCATAACTATTGGGTTGCCTTTCATTTGCTGATTATTCCACCCAATTTGTAAAGACAAGCGTAGCCCCCTTCATCAGGCACAAGAGGCTGATTCTATTTCTAACCTAAGGGTATGTCACCTTCGAGTTGTTTTTGTCTCCTATACAAGTTGTGAAAATATGTTCAATTTCTCAGTCACCAAAAAGTTGTTAGCACATCTAATTAATATATATTTTTGTAGTAAATATAAAAAAAAAAGAATGCATATGTATTCCTGCTGAAGTGGAGTGTGTGTTGTTTTTCAGTGGGGCGCACTTCAGAGCAAACCATTAGCTTTAAATTAGCTAGGCAAAGGAAAGGACACCTATTGACAATGAAAAGGAAACAGGTATAATTATTTTTCCAGGAAATGTAATTCTGCGTGAGCAAAACATGCATGCACGCACACATACACACACAAAGCATGGAAGCACACAATATAGAACATGCTGAAACATACAACTTTCCAGGCTTAAAAGCTGCATGTCTGACAATGCAAAAATGGTGAAGACGCTGAGACTAGATAGGCTCTAGGCCCTAGGAAAAACATACTAGTATTGTTCTGCTGAATAGGAAGATGGCGCCCAGTGACCTACTGCTACAGCCATAAAGCAGAGCATTGCTCAGCTCTCATCGGAGAAGCTTCTAGCAGTGGATGCGAATTAATACAGAGGCCTGCCACTGGACAATGTCTAGAGAGTGAGAGACTATGGAGTGAATCCTAAATGGGATGTCTTCACCAAACCCATCCCTTCAAGGCTCAGTGATTGATGTAGAAGAGGAGGCAAAAGATGCTAAGAACCAGAGATGCTGGATGATTCCTGGATAACATGTCTTCCAGATACAACAGGACCGATGTACATAAGAACTTTCAGAGACCATGGCAGCACAAACAAAACCTATACAGTTTCAAATCAGACAACATCCCAGCCACAAGAAGAGGAAATGGACACAAAGTTCCACTCTTAACCAAAAAGCTATTTGCAGTTGAACCTGCTGGGAAAGGGGAAGTCTTTTTTTCCCCTCTCTCTAATGGAACGACACTGGATTTGTCAGCCACACTCTAGGGTGGCCCCACATTTGGTGTGCTCTTTATTTGGGGGAGGATTGGTTTGTTTTGCCTTATTAGTTTCTGTTTGTTTTCATTTATTTTCTTTTGTCAGAGAGAGAGAGAACATGAAGTTGAGTTGGTAGGGAGGTGAGAAAGATCTGGAAGAAAGGTGGCAAGGGAAAAGAATAAGATCAAAACATTGTCTGAGAAAGAAAAACTTTAAATAAAAACAAATTAATTTTATAAAGGTTGAATGCTGAAATGTCTCTAGTGCTGGCCTATCCACCGCTTTCTCAGCCTCCCAAACTGGAGGAGAGCTGTCTTTTCCCTACATTTCCCAACTACCTTCCCTGGTGTTGCAGGGTTATGTGGGAGTTTCATGTACTCTGATTTAGTCTCATTCCTTCCATGCTGTGGAGCTCTTGAGACAGTTGGGCTCATGTGTGTATTCCTCTCCCCAGTTTAGAAAGCTCTTTGGGAGGCTGGAGAGATGGCTCAGCTGTTAAATCTCGCAGAGGATCTGAATGCAGTTCTTAGCATCCATCGTGGGCAGCTTACAACAATGAGCTGCAGGGAACCCGTACCCCTGACCTCTTTGAGCACTGCACTCATACACACACACACACACACACACACACACACACACACACACACACAATTGAAAACAAACTAGATATTTAAAAAAGTTCTTTTCATACTGGAATTACTCATAACCTTTAAGGTCCCATAAAACTTAATTTTTTTCTAAAACTATGTGTTTATAGATATAGATATAGATACAGATACAGATACAGATATAGATATAGATATAGATATAATGCATGCTTTTGCGATGAAAGAGAAATTATGGAGACAACCAGTAGATTGTAACAGGATTATATAAGACCTAATTATCCAGAGGTTAAATATTATTAATATTTTAGATAAGCCCTCTCACTATTTTTCTGTGTCCTTTTAATTTATATACACAGAGGCAATTAATTCCTGGAAAGATCTTTTTATATATATATTTTTTGTGTGCATATATATGGAAGTGAGAGGTAAACGTCAGGTATGATCTTCAGGATGTTGTTCACTTCCCTTTTTTGAGGCAAGGTCTCTTACTGTCCTAGAATGCTCTAGGCTAGGCTGCCTGGCCAGTGAGCCCCAAGGATCTAACTGCCTCTATTTCCCTAGTGTAATGATTACAAGGCCATACCCCAGCATCTGACTATTTTCTTTGGTTCTGGGGATCAAACTCAAGGCTTCATGCTTACCGAGGAAGTATTGTATCATCAGACCATCTCCATAGTCCTGGAGGGTTATTTTTTTAACGATCTTATTATAAAAATAGTTTGGTATTTGACTTTTAAAATATGTCATTAGACTTTTTCATTGCTTTATTCTACAAAGCCATGACTTTTACATTTTATTCAATATTCCATCACATCGCTAGAACATAATTTATTTAATCTTTCCACATTATTGGACTTTAAAAATTGTATTCAATATTCTTCACTTTAAATGTTGTAAGAACATTATATATCATAAATAATGCTGCAATAAACATCCCTGCTCATGTGAAACAAATGAATACAACCATGGAAATATATTGTCTTTGCAGAGTATGTAGTTTATTTTCTTGTGAATAGTAGAAGATACTACCGTACATTGTTTTCACCAATCATAAGCAGCATTGTTAAAACTCAAACTTAATTTTATATCTGAAAATGCTAACTTATGGGTTGTTTGAATTTTGCAGTTTAGGAAAGCAGTAAGAACTAAATTTTCTCACCTTTCTCTACCACGATGTAGAATTATTGTTAATGAATTCTGTGGTTTAGTGTGATGAAGATACCAGCAATCTACCATTTGTATTTCAAATATTTTTATTTTTTACTATGGATGTTATACTTTAAACAACAGACCTTTTACATACATGTATATACATAGATATGCATATATAGATATGTGAAATTTAAACAAAGACAATATAACCTATGCACATAATTCTAAAACAACCTTTTCAAGTTCTTTGTGTCTTTAAAAAAAATCACTTTTCACCTCTCCACACTTGTAATCACCAACTTAGAATTTGAATTAATTGGGGCTTTTCCTTTTGATTTTTATATATTTGTTTTTCTTATATGAGTATGGGTTTTTTTCTTTTGCCTACACATATATAAATGGGTTTTGTGCATGCAGTGCCTGCAGTGATCAGAGGAGATACCAGATCCTTTGGAACTGGAATTATAGATGGTTGTGAGCTATCATGTGGATGCTGGGAACCTAACCCAGATTCTCTACAGTAGCAATAAGGGCTCTTAAATGCTGAGGCATCTCTGCAGCCCCAACCTTTGCTTTTGTGATACCTAAAGGTATTTGCACAGGAATCATTACATTTAATTTTCCTGCTTTGCACTTTGTAAACACAAGATTATATTGCATATATTACAGTTAATTAATTTATGTATTTTAACCAGTCCTTTTTTTCTTTTACGTATCCATCCATGTCTGCCCTGAAGACTCAGGGTATTTACATCTAAGGCTTCTTATTTTGAACATTGGAACATTTACATTGTTCTGTTCCCATAAACAGTGCTTCCCGTGTGCTATCTGGGTGCTTTTCATCTGGAGTGATGTGCTCTGTGTTTTCTTCAGTTATTTTTTAAGGAACTCGCTAAGCATGGAGTTGGAGTGGCCTCCTTCCATTCTCACGTGCAGCTCTACCCAGCGTTTCCAGAACTGCTGTTCAAGCTCATTGTAGATACCCTCACCTTGCACTGCATTTCAGTCATGCCATGTCTTTGCTAGAAAATGGGTTGAGTTGCTCTTGCATTAGGGTCTCAATTTGTGCATGCTGTGGATGGAGGGAAGAAATACAATCTTTTTAGTGAAGTCCTTTAGCAGAGGTCAGATTACCTACCAGGAGGAAGCTGAAGCAAGTCTGTGAGTGCAGGCTGTGCCTGTGGAGAACCAGGGGCAGGTACTCAGTGTCCTGCTGCCCTGCCATCTTCAGCCAAGAGCAACACATTATAGAGAAGTGACAGGACAAAGGGAAAACTGGCCATGGCTTTCAAAGGTGAGGGAACAGTAGAGTCAGCTTGCTTTCTCCCCTGGAGCCTTGAGCAGATGTGGGATTGAAGGAGAGTTTCCCGTTGTCCTCTGGAGGTGTAGCTGTCAATCCCTGTCGGCTTCCAGAGAGCAGGGTAGGCATGAAGGGGCTCCACACACCTTACCTGACTTTAGCTTCACAATACTCTTCTGGTTCTGTCACCACCAGTCATCTCTCCTCTTCTGCCATCTTGTCTTATGAACACTTCTCTGTGGTTCATGTCAGATCTTTATATATACTAAATAGAAGATAAGTGGTTGTTATACCTTGAATCACAGGTTCTTGACTTCGTTGAAAGTATGAAGTATGGGTTCCATTTCATGACACAGGTCTTACATAAACTTTTAAAAAAGTGGTTGGTTAATCCCTCCCCCCTTAATTTCATGCCACGATTGCACCAGTAGGCATATCTGGCAGGCAGGACATTATGGTATGTTTTAAAATTTTCTGTGTATGTCTTTTGTTGGATTAATTTATCTTCTCAGAAAAATTATTATTAACAAATTAAATGAAGACATGACAACTCCAAGTTATGGTTGAGGAGAAGGATTTATTTTATTTTTTTGTAGCTAGGAGGGAGAGTACAGCCAGATGCATCTGGAAGAATGTAGACTGAACAGAGCCATGAGAAGAAAGGGGGGAGAGAGAGTGAGAGAAGAGGAGGACAGAGAGGTAAGAGGAGAGAGGGCAAGCTGACCAAGAGAGGAGCCCAGGACTAAGAGAAGAGAAGAACCAAGAGAGTCAAGGCAAGAGATGGCAAAAAGAGAAAGTCAACTAAGAGAGTGCACAGAGGATGTGGCAGGGTTTTATAGGAATCAGTAGCTGGTAGAAAGGAAGCAAAATCCTGGGAAGGTTTAGGGTAAAGGGCAGGGGAGAGAAGAGCAGAGAGGAGCCATAGGTACTGAGTGAGCGTGGAGGCCAGCGTGAGCTTTGGTCTGCTAACAGGCCCCTCACCATTTGTCCTTGCTTTCTTTGGGACCTAACAGTATCTTCTCTTAATACTCAGTATTTCTATTTTTGCTTTATTTTTTGGTGCTGGTTGTGTCTGGTTTGAAAAATTTTTCTCTATTTGAAGGCTATATTATTCTACATCATGTTTACAGTTTGGGTCATCATGTGCTAGTCTTTAATATAGATAGTTGTGGAAGGATTTGATGTAAGACTTCCATATGCGTGTGCAGTTGCCCCAGAACACATATGGATGCCCTATCTTCTCTACGGGGCCATGACTTAACCTGTGCATAGTTTGGACTTTGGCTGAGGTGATGTGTTTTGATCTGCTTGCCTGTCTGTCCACATCCAGCTTTTCTAACATAGCAAAGTCCAACTGGCCTCTTGCTCATTAACTGCTGGGACAAATAACATACAAAATTTTTTTATTATATTTAGTTAGAGATGTGTGTGTGTGTGTGTGTGTGTGTGTGTGTGTGTGTGTATAGCTGTGTATGAAGAAGTCAGAGGACAACTTATGGGAGCCAGGGTCTCTTTTTCTATCACATCGGTCCCAGAAATTGAATGAAGATCATCAGGTGGCAGGATCCTCTACCTACACTAAGATGTACCCACAAGATGGACTCTATTGACCTGATATTTTTGTCATTTTATAGCAATTTACTAATCAAATTATCAGCTTTCAACAATGTCTCTAAAACTTGAAGAAAAAAAACCTTTATCTATGTCTTTTAAAGGCTCACTTTACAATTCTTCCTATATCATGATTCTTTAAGATCTTACTTGTAACAAGTGTCCTAATTTTTACATAAATGTCTGGTAATCACCTTGACTCATTCTCAGTAGGATTGCAGTAATTTCCTGCTGTTGTGGTGATCTCCGATGACTAGGCCTCTGCCTGCTGCTCACGCTTACTGCTCTTAAATACAGAAAATTAAAAATTTCCCGTTAATTCTCTTATATAGACTCTGCTAGAGTTTTTTTTTTTTCCCCATGGGTAATTATACTATCTGTAAATGATATTTTCAGTTTCCAAGAATTGCTTTAGAATTCATTGTTTTTGTTTTATAATTGTTTGAAATGTAAATATAGGTCTAAGGTTAAATCACCAATTAGGGAGTATACACAGAAATTCCATGTACATCCCTGCTTGTTTTGTGTTCCTCTTTGTTTATGAGCTGATGGCTCTTGGGACCTCATGTAGGAAACTGAACTTAAAGAGAGCCATGCAGAAGATGTGTGTGCTTGCATTGTTGGATGCTTAGAAACCTTCTTAAGATAAAATTTTGATTTGGAATTTTAAGGAAATCTAAGCTTATTCTCAGGCATTCCCAGAGGATGTGTGGTTTTCCTTATTCCTTTACCCTGAGCCAAAGATGGAATTGACAAGCCTTCTCTTAATGGGTTTTTTCTTTCCAATCCACCATTTAAGATATAATTCCTAGGGTGCTAGATTACTGTAGTATCTTAAAAATTCCCAGGGCTTCCCCAAATCATGCTGCTCCCTATGAAATTATCCTGACCCTCCATTTTCATCGTTCACCTTCATCTTTAACATAACCTTACTGCCAAAAAACATCTCCTAAAGTTCACTAACTCATCTTTACATCGCAGACTCCTATGTAAGCAGAAGACACACAAGTCTACCTCATGATGTATTTTGACAAAATACAGTCTTGTCAAGTTCAGAGCGCTTCTCCCTGCTTCCTTCCTGTTACCTGGGATAGAGTAGAGAAATGGGCCTGTGTTGTCCTCATGGACTTTAAATTTTGAATAACTGATTATTGAGTTAATGGGTTAATTGAGCTATTGAGTTAATGGAGAAATTGCCCCACATCATTCCATGCAGAGCAGTGGTTCTCAACCTTCCTAATGCTGTCACCCTTCAATACAGTTCTTTCATGCTGTATTGACCATAACTGCAAAATTGTTTTCATTGTTACTTTATAACTGCAATTGTGCTACTGTTATGAACAGTAATGTAAATGTCTGATACACAGGTTGTCTAACATGCGAACCCGGTAAAAGGGTCATCCAACCCCTGAAGATGTTGTGACTCACAGCTTGGGAATTGCTGACACAGACCAGGCTCACAAGGACACACACACAGTTACCTCTTCTGCTTTGGTCCCTCTGATGGTCTAAATTTGGAGCTCACTCTGCACGCATGGTTACCTATGTCACCAAGTAAACTTCTACTCATACAGTTTGAGAAACAAGTGTTTTCATTTTTACCAAGCAAAAAGACTAGTGATTTTCACCTTTATGTGTTTTCTATCCCATTCCCATTTGAATGAGACTGAACAGCTGTGACCCTCCATGTTTTCTAGGCTTCTTGGGAATAAACTTTCTGAGGCTTATCTCAGCATAGGCATGTTCTGTGACTTTCAGGCAACTGACTCTATTTTGTATGGATTATATTATCTTTCCCATCTTTCTCTCTGTCCTGACCCTGGGAATGTATCACCTAGTCTTGTCCTATTTTGATTACTGTTACCATGTTACTGTGTACTTTGTAGTGAGTTTAAAAGCAACCTCCACCCTACTCTGCCATTTTATTAAAAAGAAAAAAACAAACCCTTCAGCTATTCCCAACATTCATTCATTTCTGGTGGACATTAAAACTGCACCCTATCCCAGCATTCCATTAGGCCATTAGCCAGAAGTACATGCTTCTATAAATATGCTTGGACAGATTTAGAACATACAGCTCTCAGAGACAGGAGGATATACCACCTCTCCATTCATCCAAATATCCTTTAATGCCTGTCAGCATCATGGACACTCTTCATTACAGTGCATATTCCATGCAGTTATTATTATGAATGGGCTCTAACTTTACATTATATTTTCTAACAGGCAGTTGCTTGCATGTAAGATGAGTACCGATTTTTTCTAAATAGAGATGTTTCATTTTCAGCAGTCAAATAGAATTCATTTTAGCTTTATTCTAATAGTTTTTATTTGATTCTATGGTATTTCCTAAGTAAACAGAAAATACTGCACGAACTAATGAAAACCCTCCCCCACTTCTCTTCTTTGATGATGTGTTGCCCATGTCTTATATTCAACTGTGCTGGCTAGACGGATGAACACCCGTCATATGGTAGTAGATGTCTTTCTTCTCTTTTTAATGAGAATATAAATAGTGTTGCTATAATTTCCTAGACATAAATCTATATTTAACTGGTTATCAACTTCTTTCCGGCAGTCTTTATATATAACAGCTTTCCCACATTTGTATGTTGAATTGTGGCCAGATGGAAAACAATTTTAATTTCTTTTTTTAGAGGTACAAATGATTGACACTTTTTATGAGCCATATATATCCGAAATGTATTTCTATTGTTTTCCCATATAACTATATAAATGTGCAATCTTGACTGAGTGTAATGTTTTTCAGTCTTCTCATTTCCCTTTTAAAATTCTATTATTTGTCTATTTTCCTAAAATGGGATAATGCAGACATAATTGAAACATGCCTGATTTTAGATGATTTGTGCATTATCGTTTTGATTTTTATCTAATCTCTGTATGGGGATGTTATTCCATGATTTCTGTGTCTATGTTGCATAACTTTTTTGGGAAGGTGGGAATACACACCTCTTCGACCCATACAGGGCACCAAAGGTAAACAAAGGATATGGTTCATTACATCTTGCTTGATGAACATATATGTACTGAGGTGACTTACAGACACTTGGTTGACTCAGAGGAAGTTACGTCATGGGAAAAGTCCATGCCAGCACACATGAGGAGTCCATGAAAGCTGCATCCTGGAGCTTTCTCTTCCCAGCAATAATTTATCACTTTTATAATCTTGGGTAGAAGTCTCATATATCTTGTGATTTTCTCAGCTTCCTGAATGTTAAGTACAGTGAGATTTCTGAGTTCATGTTTCCTTCTCCATCTTATGAGCCTCCATCTTGGTTTCGATGCTGAAGAAACAGGTAGTTGCAAAGAGGACCTTCCAAATCCCAGGTAAAGTTGAATGGCCCCTCTGAGAGAATAGGGAGGTGATTAGTCATGGGTGCTCCACCTTCAGGGGATTGTCATTGCTGGTAGTTGTTGTCACAGAAGAGGCTTTGCTAATTAAAGAGTGTCTTAGACATCCGTGTCCTCATGGTTCTGCCCTCTGTCTCATGAATGCATCCTCCCGGGTGGCACCCTTCCCCATGTGAGGATGCAGCCCGAGGCCTAGACAGAAGGAGTCCTTGTACCTTGGATTTACCAATATCCAGAACTATGAGAAGTAAACGTCTTTTCTGGGGCTGGAGAGATGGTCCAGTGGTTATGGATGCCTAGGGTTGGTTCCAAGCTCAACAGCTACCCGCCCCCTACCAGCAGGAGGCTCCAAATCTTCCTGCCTCTGAGGTCATCTGAGGACTTAGATGCACATACCCCCCCCACTTATACCACACACACACCTAAAAATAATAAAAACAAATCTTTCTTTAATCTCCAATTTTCTTCATTTTAGCAAGCTCTAAATATGTAATCTTCTGTTTCAGCAACAGAAAATGCACCAAAAGATATTTTTTCACATTCCACTAATTAGTTTCTTTATATTATACTCCTGAAATAGAGATTATTGATTTTTATCAGGGGTGTGGTAAATTCTTTTAACCTGTGTGGCAATGTATTTATTTGATAAAAACTGTTTCAAATCTTATCTCTTCTGTCTGCTCCAATATCTGTTCCAATTGTTCATATTGCTCAAAACAGCTAGAATTCTAAGAATTCATTTTAATTCAATACAATTTTATCTTTTTTTCTATTACCTTTTCTCTCTGCTTGTATTATCATCTTTCTGTATTCCAAATATGAGAAGGCTTTGAAATTCCTTATCAACTCAGATTCAGGATTCAGTCTCATGTTGATTTTTTTTTTTTTTTTTTTTGGATACAGCTCATTATGGAGCTCTGGCTGCTAGTCTTTGAATTACAATACCTTCCTCTCCCTCTCTCTGGAGTTCTGGGATTACAGCACCCACTCCAGCATGCTGGTATTTCTGTTTATTGACTTCAGTTCGAATGGGAATGGTGTGAGCCATTAACAGTTTTGCTGTGATAATGCTAATTCTGTACAGCAGAATTTTCAAGCACAGTTGTATCTTCTTGGGAGGACAGAGCACATCTGGGAGGCCAAGGGCAACCTGAAAATGGCAGGCTTCTCTGGGAAGACTAACAGAGCAGAGAGGTTAGCAAGTGTCAGGATTGTCTGACTTCAAGCTGCTAAAACAAGAATCACACACCCAGGAGACCCATGGAATTGTAGTTTTTATTCAGCAAAATCCCAGTTGCCCATGGAACCCATAACTGGCTCTCAACATTGGAGCAAAGTGGAAAAGCATCAGCATGAAGTCCTGCCACTGTCACCAGCTGGTGGAAGCATCCTGTGTGAGACTTTTATAATAACAGACCTCTGTGTTTCATTTGATCAAATGTTGGGGTTTTGCTGTACTGGTACTCAATATTAACATAATTGGAAACTTTTGTTTGTTCATGTTTTCATGTCTGTCTAGATCTACAGTTCTCAGCCTGTGGGTCGCGACCTCTTTGGCAAACCTCTATCTCCAAAAATATTTACATTACAGTTCGGAACAGTAGCAAGAGTACAGTTATGAAGTAGCAACACAAATAATTTTATGGTTGGGGGGTCACAACTACATGAGGCTGCAGCGTTAGGAAAGTTGGGAGCCACTGCTGTAGATCTTTCTGCATCTCAATCCACCTCGTCCTTTATCCCAGCATTTCTCTGATATCCACTTTGTTTTTACCTGTAAAAACTTTTAACCAGGGTAAAACCTACTTGGGCCTGCATATTCTTCTCAGTGGCTCTTCTCCTGTGTTCCCTTCCGACTTGACAAGCCACATTCTGAGGAATCCATAGACTCATCAACCGTTTTCCACAACCCTATCAGTCATACGGTTTCTGAGACTAGAATATGGCTGTGCTGAAGGTGACCTCATAAAGTTTCAGACAGAACTGCACAGGTAACTTCCTTTCAGTTCCTGTTTTAATCACTTGGGGAATCCTACAAGTTCTCTGAAGAAAAACACATGAATATTCCCCATTTTCATTTCTGGTTATAGTTATCTACAATAGTATATTTTAAAAAGTGCTCCTTTGAATATATGACCTCAACATGAGAAATATATATATATTGCCACTAGACAGAAACTGTCCTATTTCCCACTTTGTATTTCTCTGAAATGCTAGCAAGTACCCTGTTCCCTGTATGATGGCCAGTTTCTCTTTCACCAAGCTCATGATGAGTACAACCATTTTTTGCTCTGAAGTTTACAAGTTGGTCTCCATCCGAGATCCTAGGCCAGTGTGCATATTTTGATCTCCACTGCTAACGTCGAACAGCTACTTCAAAAAAAAAGCCAAAGGGTCACAACCACCACTTTAGTCCCAGCATATGCTAAGCATTCACTATTTCATTAGCTTACCACAGACAAGGTAAGAACAGTCTAATGGTAACCCCTCTGGCCCTTTAAAACACAGAGGATTAGTGAAGATACGCCACCCCTCCACGGTCACACACTTTGTAAATGACACAACCAAGCCTCTATCCTTGGTCTGCAGAGTAAGTTGTTCCTCTCCTGAGTCATCCACCGTGGTGTCCAGACTTGATCTTCTAGAGCATGGTTAATTGCCGGGACACACGTGGATATAATATTTGGATTCTTTTCTTTTCAGTTGTGGCACTGGAATAACATTCTAAAACAGTGTCTGCAATTTCATTGATTGTGATACAGTAAAATATAAACTTTTATGTTCAAAGGACACAAAGCGTCTTTACTTATGACTGTTTCACATCTGCCTGTATAATAAAGGAGATATTTGTTTCACAGCCATAGTATCTTCCCCATTCTCCAGTCCCTAATAACCTGATGTGTTTTGAAGTTGGAGAAACTGTAGGAGAGGGGAGCGCGGAATGCCCAGCATTGCTGCTGTGTTCAACATCTGTCCCCTTCCTTAACCCATGTGCTAATCTCCTAGCCCTCAGGGCAGAGGCCCTATGAGCTGAGACTTCTGGGATGTAATCGGGTCATGGGGAGGATTCCCTCTTGGATGGCGTTAGTGCCCTTCTAAAAGAGTCATAAAAAAGGTATCTTGTACCCCCCTATATTCAAGGAAACAAGCAGTTACCACCTATGCCCCAAATTTGCCTCAATCTCCCAACTTCCAGATTCCAAAAGTAGAAGAAATATTTTTCTGTTGTTTTAAGCATCAGCTCGTTGTATGTTGTTATAGTTAGTCCCTGAAATGGACCAAGGCAGTTAATAAGCTGTCATACTATTTTGTTAGGTGGTGCATATGCACGTGTGTGTGTGTGTGTGTGTGTGTATGTGTGTGTGTGTGTCCTCTGACTCCAAGGCTTATAATAAATGATTCTATCCTCCTAAGATAACTGGGTCAGTTCAACCATTTGGCCTCTCTCTAAAATACTGTTTTGCTGATAATTCTCTTATCTTTATTTTGTTTTGTTTCTTTTCTTTTTCTTTTCTTTCTTTCTTTTTTTATTGTTGCTCTACAGATTTCAACTCCTGAAATTTTACACCTGCAGCCTGGCCATGAAATATTCAAAAGCTGCTTGGCTTCATCCTGCCGAGTAAGCACTTAGTTTACTGTCTCTTGGTGAGGATGCTACATGGCAGTGTTTTTAGAAAAGGGACTCATGTGGGATGATTAAAACCTTCGTTTTTATAATGTGTCTGTGATATACTGCCTAGTTGGCCCCTGGTATTTGTACAAAACTATGAAATTGCATACTTTAAGGAAAGGTGACTCCTGATTCTCTTTTCTCAGATGCAGGCCACTTCCTCATCCTCTTTCACAGTGACCCTTTGCTTGCCTGTTCTTGTATCTTCTTCCTTTCCAAAGAGGACAAATACCTCCCTCTCAGGAGGCAGCTTCTGTCCTAGAATCATGCTTTTGGTCTGCTAGCATTTCCTCTGACCCCACACATCCCCTTGAGCCCTTACTATCTTTCTTAGACATTCCTTTTTATTATTTCTTTTTGTTGATATTAAAATATATTTACATATTTCCCCTTCCCTTTCCTTCTTCCAGACCTGTACACCTCCTTACTCTCTTCTAAATTCATGACCTCTATTTTATATTAATTGTTGTTATCTATATATGTGTATATACATTTATACTTCTAAATACATAAGTACAACCTGTTCAGAATGTATAATGTTTCTTGAACATACATTTTCAGAGCTGACCTGTTGGTATTGGATAGCCAATTTGCTTTGCTCTTCTTTGCTTACTCATTTCTCTTCCCTGTATTTTCAACTTCTTTTCACTTTTTTTCTTTCCCTGTAAATATATACTGCCCTCCATATAGGAACAAGAATGCTATTTGCTTGACTCTTTTGCTTACTCTAGCTGATCCAAATAAGCTCTCTTAATTGTTTTCTTTCTTTAGAATCATTAGACTCTGGCCCAATCTGTGTAAGTCAGTCTAACCCACAATATTGAATCTGCACTTAAGTTCAGTAGTAATTGCTCCATCTGATCTTCTCATTTGTCTTTGTTTCTCACCATTTGCAGTTCTTCTTCTGAAACTCTCCATATTTTAATTTCACTCTACATTGATTTTCTTCCCAGTTCTTCCTTGACTTCTTTTCTTTTCTTTTCCTTTTCCGCCACTGCCCTCTTTTATGTAACCCTCAATAGCATTTATTTCTTAGTACTAATTCTTGGTCTTTTTCTTTCAATAGATCTTAGATTCTCTCCTCCAGGTGTTTCATTCATTTCTAAAGTTTCACTTTTTTTTAGAGTCCTCCAATTAGAAATTCTAGATATGGGGGAAGAGCCTTGAACTCATTGGCACAGGAGACAACTTCCTGAACGAACACCAACAACACAGGCTCTAAGATCAACTATCAATAAATAGGATCTCATGAAACTGAAAAGCATCTTGTAAAGCAAAGGACACTGTCATTAGAACAAAACCACAGCCTATAGACTGGAAAAGGATCTTCACCAACTCTATAGCTGACAGAGGGCTAATATTCGGAATATATAAAGAACTCAAGAAGTTAAAAAACAACAAATCAAGTACTCCAATTAAAAAAATGGGATACAGAGCTAAACAGAGAATTCTCAACAGAGGAATATCAAATGGCAGAGAAACACTTAAAAAAATATTCCATGTCCTTAGTCATCAGGGAAATGTAAATTAAAATGACCCTGAGATTAGGAATAGCGCTTCCTCAAGATCCAGCTATACCACTCCTAGGAATATACCCATAAGATGCTCAAATATACAACAAGGACATTTGCTCACCTATGTTTGTAGCAGCTTTATTCCTAATAGCCAGAATCTGGAAACAACCCACATGTCCCTCAGCTGAGGAATGGATACAGAAATTGTGGTACATTTATACTATGGAACACTACTCAGCAATTAAAAACAAGGAAATCATGAAATTTGCAGGCAAATGGTGGGAACTAGTGAAGATCATCCTGAGTGATGTATCCCAGAAGCAGAAAGACACACAGGGTATATACTCACTTATAAGTGAATATTAGACATATAATATAGTATAAACATACTAAAATCTGTATGCCTAAAGAAGCTAAGTAAGAAGGAAGACCCTGGGTAAGATGATCAATCCTTACTCAGGCAAAGGGACAGACATCGGAAGAGGGAGAAAACGGAACAGGACAGGAGCCTACCATAGCGGACCTCTGAAAGACTATATCCTGCAGGGTATCAAAACAGATGCTGAGACTTGGGCAGAGTGCAAGGCATCTTATGAAAGAAGGGGATGATAGAAAGACCTGGAGGGGGTCAGGAGCTTCACAGGGAGAGCAACAGAACCAAAAAATCTGGGTCCAGGGGTCTTTTCTGAGACTGAAACTCCAACCAAGGATCATGCATGGAGATAACCTAGAACCCCTGCATAGTTGTAGCCCATAGCAGCTCAGTGTCCAAGTGGGTTCCCTAGTAATAGGAACAAGGACTGTCTCTGACATGAACTCTGTGGCTGGTTCTTTGATCACCCCTGCCTGAGGAGGGGAGCAGCCTTACCAGGCCACAAAGGAAGATAATACAGCCAGGTCTGCTGAGACTTGATAGGCTAGGGTCAGAGGGAAGGGGAGGAGGACCTCTCCTATCAGTAGACTGGTGGAGGAGAATGGGAGGGGGAAAGGCAAGGAGGGTGGGATTGGGAGGGAAAGAGAGAGGAGACTATAGCTGGGATACAAAGTGAACAAACTTTAATCAATAAAAAATAAATTAAAAAAAGAAATTCTAGGTATGAATTAGTTTATAAACATATGCATGTATCCAGTATCTACTTCCTTCAATACAATTTTACTCCTTTTTGGCACAGCTATTTTTAACTGATGGGCTAGCTTTTATCCTAAATAGTGAAAAAATCCACGCACTACTTCACATCAAACAAAGCGAGAAAAACAAGAAAATAAAAATCCAAGGCAGAGTAAAACAAAAGCAGTGACAGCTCCCCTAAACCACTCCATGGAACACACTGCTTTTCTTCCAAAATGCATTCTCCACTGCATAGCTTGCTTGTGATATTGCTACCAACGAAACCGCCAGCCCTCCAGCTCATCGGTTCTCACGGGGGTTGCACTTCAGATCTCCTGCGTATATATTTATTTACTATACATATTCACATTGTGATTCCTAACAATAGCAGAATTACAGTTTTGAAGTAGCAATGAAATGATTTTATGTTTGGGGTCATCACAACATGAGGAACTCTATGAAGGGGTCACAGCATTAGGAAGGCTGAGAGCCACTGCTAAGGTGGCAATTAGCTTTTGGTCTTCCCTCTCTTCCTCCTGGGACCTCCAGAGCAACAGACATGGAGGCCTAATGGGAAAGGAGAATTCGCAATGAGATAATGGGGTAGAGCTATAATAATCAAGGCTGTGTGTGTATCAGTGACTCAAGTACTGACTGGGAATTAATGAGTTACTATTGGTTGTGGCAGTCTATAAAAAATGAAAAATGCAGGGTTGTAATGGAAGTTTTGATTTCTTTGTATGTTATGTAAATATGTTTTTGGTTAAATTCCGAGTGTGGGATTTCACTTGGGCTATAGTTTCTCTATACCTGTTAATTGTCTTGTGGAGAGTGTGGCTTTTGCTGTCTGGTAACGGCCTTCCATGTGTAGCACAGAAAGCGGAATGGTCTAGTACTCTGAGAGTATAAGTATGAGGTTGAGGAAGAGATCAGCTGGTGTTCTGTATGGCATTTGATGTTGGTGTGTGGCATGTAGCAGTTTGGAGAGACCAGAGACTGGAGACCAGAGATGGTGTGGCAGTTTGGAGCAGACAGACTAAGAGAAACACTTCAGGTGCAGCAGCATGGAGGAGACTGCTATCTGCATCTGCAGTTGACAGAGATTGGTATAGAGCCCTAAAAGAACCCCTTGACCCTAAATAGCCAGGAGAAGTAAAGGGGTCTGGGCCCCTTCTATTCACTTACCTATTTTCTCTCTTACTTAAGTTTAGGGGGTTGGTGGAAGAGAGGTAGAGGCCGAAACACTCCAAATAAAGTAGAGTTTTTAAAGACTGCCCAGGGATCTTTTCTGAGACTGATACTCCAATCAAGGACCATGCATGGAGATAGCCTACATCCCTTGCACAGATGTAGCCCATGGCAGCTCAGTGTCCAGTGGGTTCCCCAATAAGGGGAACAGGGGCTGTCTCTGACATGAACTTAGTGGCCTGCTCTTTGATCATCTCTCCCTGAGGGGGGGAGCAGCCTTACCAAGCACAGAGGAAGACAATGCAGCCAGTCCTGATGAGATCTGATAGACTAGGGTTAGATGGAAGGGGAGGAGGACCTTCCCTATCAGAGCCTGGTGGAGGGGCATGGGAGGAGAAGAGGATGGGAAGACAGGATTGGGAGGGGACAAGGGAGAAGGCTACAGCTGGGATACAAAGTGAATAAATTGTAATTACCCCCCTCCCCCCCGGAAAAAAGGCTGTTACAGGAGCTTTCTACTTCACAGGGTCTTTGTTCCAAAAAAAAAAAAAAAAAAAAAAAAAAAAAAAAAAAGAAAAAAGAAAAAAAATGTAAAGGATTTTAAGATGGGGACAGCAGAAGATAAGAGTGAATGCTGATACATTCAACCCTGCATAATTTTCTAACTGTCTGTGTTAGTTTGATGACAGATACCTGTTTTTGTTTGGATGTGAGGTGTTTCGAGCTGGTAGTGCTGTGAGAAGTGGTTGTTCCATGAAGGTGGGGCTTCCACCTGCACATTAACCCGTATGGACTCTAAGGAGGTGGCACTGTGGGGGCAGCTCTGAGGTCTTCTACGCTCAGGCTGTGGCTTGTGGCAGTCTTCTTCTGCTGCCCATGGATCAAGATGTCGAACTCTTGGTTCCTCCAGCACCATCTTTGTTTGCACGCTGCCATGCTTTCCGCCGTGATACTAATGGACTAAACCTCTGAACTGTAAGCCATCCCAAATTAAATGTTTCCCTTTATAAGAGTTGCCTTGGTCATGGTGTCTCTTCACAATGAAACCCTAAGACAGTGGCATAGCTTTGAAGGGAACATTACCCTTATCTTCTTCCTGTAGCTTTCTTTCTGTTTTCTGATCACCACAATGTGAGTAATTTTGCTCCAGCACATGCTCCCCACCGTGCTGTTCAATCTTGCCTTAAGCACGCCATGATCCAGCTAACCATGAAAAGCTCTGAAACCAGGAGCCGAAATAAAGCTTTTACCCCTTCGTCAAGAGGTTTACGTTAACTATTTTGTCATAGTGAAAAGAGCTTGCAAACGTGATACCTATACAAAATGCCACAGATGGGTGGGTGTCACCATCAGACATGTGTTTTATTCTAATTGTGGAGACCGGAAGTCCTGATGAAGGTATGGGCAGAGCTTTTTGCTGTGGAGGGCTCTCTCTTCCTGGCTTGACCATGACCATACTCTTTCTATGTTACCTATGGGCCTTTCTCTGCACAGGTAAACACCTAGCATCCTTCCTCCAAGCCTACTGGAACTGGAACACACCGTTATGACTCATTCAGCCTTAGCTGTTCCTTTCAATCTTTGTCTCCACAATTTCATTAGAACTAGAATGTGCAGTAGGGGGATGGCCATGATTAATTCTATATCATTAATTCTTCTGTACTTGATGGTAAGTATGCTAAGAAATCTCTGTGTGAACCCAGCATGCTACAGGCATTAATGTGGTTAGAAAGTAAGTGCTCCCCTCCTCTTTGACTAACCCTTCCTTATTTAGGTGTTACCTGTTCCTTGCTGTGTCCTTGCTTCAGGCTTTAATAGGGCTTGCTATTTAAACTCAGCCTCTTCATATATGAGGGTAACTTCTCCCCTTATCCTCTAGCTTTCCAAATCTCCTCTGCTGTATGCTTCTGCAGGAAGACTTGTTTCTGTAGATAACTGCATCATCTCATCCTCAATTGTGAGCTGTGGCCTTGATTCTCAAATATTTGTCCTCAGCACCCAGGTAGACCACATGGGGACTCCACTCATACTTTTGCTGTCTTGTCTTGTTACATCATCATGACACCATGCTCTTCTTGAAGAAAAATGCATGGATTAGACCAGTGCTTTTCAAGTGTACTTGGCATGTGCATCTCTGGGGAGCCTGTTAATGCAGACCGCGGTGCCAGAGCTCTGCATAGGAGGAGGCAGGAACTGGGGTTATGCATTTTAACGAACTCTGAGCTACTGCTTCTACCACCAATCCTTTAAATAGAAAGATGCAGAATTTCTTTGTTGAAAGCGTTCCCTTTCTTCCTCACCTCCCCCCCCTCACAAACAAGAGGTATGAAGCTATTTTGTATTGTGCTATCCTTTCTTGATTAACCTTCTTTTAATTTTATGTACAAATTCAGCCTAGACCCAAGACACAGGGAAGGTCAGCAAACACTGTGTCCCTGGGAGCAAAAGACAGGAAAAAAAATATCATTTGCACAGATATTTATGTGGCTCTGTGTTCTTTGTTAGGGGACCACAAGGTGACATGCACAATAAAGCAGGGCTTCCAATCAATTGAAGTTCAGTTTTTCTCTACAACATGAAACTGGGAAGGACCCTCTTTCATGAGGGGGCTAAGCGCACCACCACTGAGGTTAGATGGGGTGAGAAAGGAAGTTGTCAACTGTTCTGTTTTTTGTTTTTTTTTTTCCCTCTGAACACACAGTACATTCACTTCATGTGAAATTATCTCTTGGAATTTACTTTATTCTAGAAGAAAAATAGAAATGTCTTCAGGGGATTTTGTTTTGTGAGGCTTGTTCGTTTACTCTTGTCCTTCCTGCTTTACACACAAGATAACTTTTGATGCATTAAATTCTAATGAACAAGAACAACGTGCAGAAGCGCCTTCTTTGTGTTTTATTCAGTGGCTGAGTTCAGTTCCCTACAAAATGCTTTCTAAATTCAGTTTCTTATCGTGGGCTCCATCCAGAATAAAACATACAGTGCCCCTGGAGCACACCAGCTGTTTGTATACCCTGGCCAATATATCTCAGGGAGAGGTCTGCGTGAAACATGGGTGATCATTTAAAAAAACTAAAAAATACAAACCCAGCTAAAACATCAAGTATTTAGATCTGCTCAGTGGGAAGGAGAGGAGGAAGGGGGGGAGGAGGAAGCAGCTTATTAACTGGCTCCTTTTACTTTGAACTGTGCATTCCGAGGCTGCTCTATTTTTACCTATAATATTTCAGAGCGTATTCTTGCATGTTTTAAAGTCAAATGAAAGAAAGAGGGTCTGAAAGATGGAGTGATTTTCCTTTAATTAAATTCTTTTATCACATTTTCTTTTCAGTGAGGGATTTCAGGGGGCGAAGAAGAATGTGTCTCTCAGTTACCACCTTTTTCAAACAATGAAAAGGGGGTACAGAGGTGTAGGGTGCAGCCCATGGAATGTTTGCTCGGGACAGGACCTCTTTCTTGCGTCTCTGCTCAGGGAGTTCTCCTGCGCGATGTCCTCAGCCTGCCTTTGGCAGAACGCTGATACCGTAGCAGATGTCACTGTGTAGCTGCTCCAAGGCTTGCTCTCAGCCATCTTGACTTCCATCCAATCAAACAGACAATAAGAACCTCACCCCAAATTTGCTAGATGTTACAGGACCAAGGGCAAAGATGTGGAACCCTATCTGTAGATTCTTGTCAAGTGGCTTAAAGATACTGGCAGCAAAGCCAAACATAATATGCCCAGCAAATCACTACCTCACCCTTCCAATGGAGACAGAAACTTCACCTCCCAAATGGGACTCTTTCTTAGGCTTCGAGTTTTTAGTTTTCCTCAGTGACAATACTGGAGGACACAGAGTTTGTGCGCCCTGTTTCGACTGGGAAACCAACTCTGCTCATTACTGACAGGAGTGGAGTTCAGTGACAGCTTTTCCTTTCTTATTGCCAACCCTGACAGTTGGCTCCATGTTCATATATCCCTTGGGGCACAATGCTATGTGATGATAGAAGCCTTCTCTAGCTTCCTACTATCATTCCACTGGCTTCATGTGTCTCGAAGGCTCAGTTCTCATCTGCATGTATCTGTTTAAAAGTCTGAAGATTGATTGATTCATTAATTCATTCCATTATTGTGTTATCAGAGTTGTCAATGCAGTGACAACTACTCAAGAGAAACGATGAAAGGAGGGGAGATTCATCTTGGCTGAGGGTTTCAGGAGTTTTAGTTTGTGGTCAGTTGGTGCTTTCGCTTTGGGTCTGACGCAAGCAGAGTATCATGGAGGTAGGAGCTGGTAGAAGAGAAGGTTCACCTCATGGATCCCAGGAAGTAGAATGTAGAATAAGGCATTGAAGATTCTGGTGCAAGATAAGACATTCAAAGGCCAATCCACATGGATCTACATCTTTCAACTAGGCCCTATAGTATGAGTCTCCACCAACTCCCAATAATGCTACATCATGTCTCCATTAATAGATTAATGTGTTGATGAAGTCAGTACCCTCATGGCACAGTTATATCCCTAAAGCCTCATCTGTTGGCAGACACATTTTTAACATGAGCCTTCAAGGGCATTTCAGATTCAGTCTGGAGCATCTATTCATGCAAGGTTTGGTAAGCTCATTATTCAGTAGACCATGCTTGGGACTTTCACTTCCTGTGGAGGCTCACAGTAAAAAGAGGAAGACCAGACAGTAGGGTGATACAGTGTGGCAATAAACATTTTAAACACAGAGGTGGACAGTTTCAAGGAGGCATTCATGCATCCGGGTGCTGTTGTGGATATAAATATCTTTTTGTTTTAATCCCAAGTGTGGGATGTGGGACTGATTCATATTGTCCACAGCACCAAACTGTTTGCCTCATGCGGGCTCTGAGAGGAGCTCTTTGTCAGCTGCTGGTAGTTTAAATCTGAGGACTCTGGAGACAGAATAAATGCCAGAGCCCAGAGAGTACGGGGAGCTCTGAGAAAGAACAAGGCTGGCTACTGGTTGCTGTTGCTGCAGTGAGACAAGAAGATGGAGATCCCCTGAAAGAAGAACTGTACTGACTCCAAAGAACCTGACGACCCTAACCAGCAGGAAGTAGCTAAAAGTATTTGTTCTCCCTCTCCCCCAAACACTTTCTTTCTCCTACCTGGTGCCGGGGTATTAGAAGGGCCTGGGATGGCGTAGGGAGAAAGAAATATAAATAAAAGAGTTCTTTTAAAAAGTAAGCCAACAGGGTGCCTAATGGATAGTGAGCTAGCCAATCCACCTCCAGGTCACTCTAGGATAGGAAAATGGCCATTTCTAAAGTCACGTAGTACACAAATCTACTATGCTTGCAAAAACATGAAGCAGGCAGAGTATTTTTTTAAGAGAAATTGTCACTGGACATACTCTGAAGGCCTTTAACATGCTGTCAAGAAGGTTGTGTCTGTGGGCTATAGATGGAGGATGGGGGTATATGTCAAGGAACAAAGCTAAAGAAATTCCTTACCAACAAGTGGTATTTAGGGATCAGATCCATGCAATCATTTCTGTCTAGCCAAGGAACATACATATTATAATCATAATAAAACTGAAAGATTTTCGTTAGGTAAAATCCACAGAAACAGAATGTCAAGGCATTACATTCCTACTCAAAACAACAACAATTAAAACAACACACAAAACAAAACAAAACAACCATTCAAATTTGTGCTTCTTATTCCTGGTTCCACGTCATAAAAGAGCAGACTCATGTGAATCCAGACACATTTCTGGCTTTATTGGTGCCTGACCCAAGCTGGTGACCTGGATTGTTTTTCCAAGTCTATCATAATGGGATTTTCTTGAAGGTGTCCAAAGGAGTTATCTTATCAGCTATCAGATGTCTAACTGTGACTGTGAGCAGAGCCTGGTAACATGCTGACCCAAGCTTCTGAATAGCAGAGAGTTTTACTGAATTTCTGAATTTACTGGGAAGCTAACGTCCCTCAATGGTACAAGAAGCCAAACTGCCGGTGATGTTAAATGATACAAGAGACCTCAGGAATGCCAGAGCGAAATCTCGACATTTGCCCACATTCCTGCTGAATGAATTGCAGCACATTGGATTGTGGCCGAGTCCTAACTGCACTGTAAGAAATACCTTACTTGATCAATAGATTATCGTAATCCAAGCAGTGCTGTCTGTAGACACCCCAGAATCAACTCTACCGGGAGGGAGTTTCATTTAAGGTTGATACACCGTTCATGTTCTTTCAACTCCCAGTCAGATCACCTGCATTAAAGTCCCCGCAGTTTATATTTGTGAATACATGTGTGCATGTGCCGCTGTGCATGTGTGTAGGGGCAGAGTGTACACATGTATGCATGCGGTGCCGTCAGGAGAAAACCTTGGGTGTCGAGCTCAGGCCTCATCCAGCTCTCTTTGGAGACAGCAGTAGTTTAGGCTGCCTGAGGGCGTCCTTCTCTTCCTGCCTCCTCAGCACTGGGATTTCAAGCATGTTCCACCATGCGCAGCTGTTTTCTACGTGGGGCTGGGGCTCACAGTCAGGTCCTTGGCTTGTATAGCAGGCACTTTACCAACTGAGCTTCTTAGCCTCGGGTTCCCTTATACGATAGAGATGCATAGATGTTGTTCCTGTGGAGCAGAATTCTTCTTGGGAAGTCTAGAGGACCATATTCTAACAGGTATGCTGCTTTGTGGGTTTTATTATTTATAAAAATTTGAGAACTAATTGCATATCATTCCTACTGATTTTGAAATGTGTGTAGTCCTGAGTAATAAACATGCTCTACAGCAACATTCTGGTCAGTGACAGACCACACAGATGCCCATGTAAGATCATGTTGTCTACTAGATGTCAGAGCAATCTTAGTTCATGCAAATATATCCGGGCCTCCATGTATTACAACAAATTTGCCGGCATGTTTCATCTCAGAGTGCATTTCCCTTATGAAACAGTACATCACTAATTTATACTGGTATATTTTATGCAGATATGATCACTAGGATTTTGCTGAGTCATTTTATTAAAGTATCCTATCAAAAAAAACTCTAATAAAATTAGTACCTTTGCTTCATCTTGTTTTTGTTTGAGAGACTGTCTTCTTATAGATCCCTGGCCTGGAATTCACTATGAACAACAGGCTGGTCTCAAACTCACAGAGACCTATCTGCCTCTGCCTCCCAAGTACTGAGATTAAAGCCATGCACCACAAAGCCTAGCTTTCACATACTTTAAAACAATTAATCCATCATTGAAAGCCATTCCTCTTCCTGGAAACCTTTATGTGTATTTTTGCTGACAGATTCATTGTTAATACACGGATTATATAATTGTTTCAGACTTTTTAACCATCTATCAAAAAGAGGGTTAGAAAGCTTTGCCCCATCCAAAGTTATGTCTCAGGGTGGTTCGCTTAAGATGTATTTATATTTTTACAAGAATTTTTACATCCTTGACAACAAGACGAACATTTGCCAATATCTCCACATCTCACAGAAATCCACCCACCCTGAGGATCTTCAGCTTCTTTCTCTTTTCTTCGGTTTTTCCTGCATTCTCTACCATAACACTGAACCACCAAGATCAGATATAAGGGAGAAAAGTAGGATGAGTTTCGCCTTAGCTGTGTGTGAAGAAGAGGCTGTGACAAAATTATTTTCTTTCCCCATGGTAATGAAAGTGTGGTGTTTATAGGCTGATTACATGAATATGAGTTTCATGATTTTTTTTTTTAAATTCTAGCACCAACAGCAGGGTTCCTTCAGCAGAAAGCCTTGATTGAGATGCTAAAGGCAATGAGAAATAAGTGGAGCTGCTAATTAGACACTTTGACTGAGCAGGGTAGGAAAAGCAGGCCTTATGGAACAGCAGGGATGGCCTATGTGCCCAATATCTGACAATCCAAATTTTTAGACTGCAGAGGTAATAGATGTACTGTAATTCTCTCTGGGCAATTTTGATCTGGGGGAGTCTTGTCTGGCCAATAAAATATTGATAAATCAGGTATAAAATGAATCACTAACGTTATCCCATTTCTTAGTGAATTGAAAGTATTGACAAAGTATCTAAATGTTGAAGCTAATACACCTAGTGTACCTTTAGTTGGATGGCTCAAACTCTACGTAAATAACGATGCCGGCATTTTAATAAACTGTTTTCTTCTGCCTTTACACTTTTTCTTTGTCACTGAAAAGGAAGCTGGCTATTAGCAGCCTAAGAGCACGATGAAATGTTCCCATGCCGTGTAATTCAATCACTCAGGACACAGCCATGTCACTGATCTGGATGTCTTTGCTCTGTTTCCACCCGGCCACAAATTCAGCCAACCTGGGTTTTTATCTCTGTTTGTCCCATTAGCAGTCAAGGCACTAGAAAACTAAATGACCACCCAACAGACACAGCACATTTAAAAAAATTTTTTTTTGAATATCAGATAAGGTATTCTGTATTTTCACCTTCACTTTTTCAGATATGCCTGCTAAGCCCTTGGCTGTTTCTGTTTTTCCTTTTAGTTTATAGCCTGGTTACATTGTCAAAAGATTTGGGATGTTAGTTACCTTGGTAAAATTGTACTAATGATTCCTTTCTTTTTATTCATTGTGCATATTAAAAATAACAACTCAAACTCAGCCTTCTCTTGCTTGATAGAATGTGTCTCTGATTTGGAAGATTTTACTCTAAGGTCAGTTTATATAATCATGGTAGGAAGCTCTCTAAATCATCTTTTTTTTCTTCTTCTTCTTTTTTAGTATTGATTGGCAAGTTTGCTCCAAATAATTTGTTTATTCACTTAGGGATGCAACTCATTTTGATGCAGTTCCATTGCAGTCCACACTTGACCTAGATTTTCTGTTAGTCCAGACATATTTTCTGAAAGAAAGAGAGAAAGGGAAAAAAAGGAACCTTGAAATATCAGAAGTTAGTTGTAAAGTTTCCCATATCTTGGTTGTGAAGACAACGCATTTCACTTCGAAAAATTTTGGTTCCATTTTTAGTCTAGTGAAACAGGTTCTGTTTAGTTCCAAGAGGACCCTGCTTGTGGTGAGCTGGAGAGGACCAACTGGAAAATGTAGGGAAAATTCATTCTATATATCTTTGGTTCAAGAGGAACAACGACGGCTTTGCTTCATTCTTTTCGGTCTCAGCTGTCCAGTTTAGAGCTTGCTTGGTGGCCAACCATTTGCAACAGAAAGTGAGCCTTTTCAAGAGCCAAGTAGCCTCAAGAAGACCCTACTTCTGGAAGTTTCTAGCCTTGTAACCTCTCTGTATACAATAGGCTTGGTATACAAAGGCTTGCACCATCCCACATGATTCTTCCAGGGGGCCTGCCTGTTTGGCAGTCCTGAGAATCACATGTGTAGGGGTGACGTTGATAAACGTGATTCTGGAAATCAGAACATGCTGACCCACTCAGTTAGCTGGTAGTTGCTCTTAGGCCTTTCACAGACCTGCTGCATGAAATTGTCAAGTGGAACCAGAGACGTTAATGAAATGAGCTTTCTGGTCTTGTTATTGGTTCCATTCAGGAGGCAGTTCTTTCCTGTTAAGAGGTGATCCGGGAACACAGCAAAATTCTCTTTAGTTCTGTTCTTCAAGATGAAGAAGGTGAAAATGCCTTCCAAGCAATGCCACATCAGTCCTAAAGAAAACAGAACTTACATACACCTAACCCAAAGTTATCATTCCTAAATGCATTCTTCAGTGTGTTGTGTGGGACATAAAGTAGGACACTTTCCAGAATAAGAACTCATCGTCCCAAATTTAATTCATTTTTTCTAAGATGGATTCCAATCTTCACAGCATGTTGCTATCTATTTAATAAAAACGAGGGCATGCATATTCCCTTCATTAAACTCTTCGAGTTAAAATGAGTTTTCAGTGTTTTATTTATTATATTTAAAAGTTTTCCGCATTAATATTGCATTGCACACTTTCTAATTTTAGTCATGGATTTATTAAATAATAAGCAAATAAAAGTAAATTATTCAATTTTCATATGCATCAATTATTTTGTGTGAGCAAGGCTTGTGAGTTTTATGAACGGACTGTGAGAATCACAATTTTTTAACAATTGATAATTTTTTTGAAAATTATCAATTTAGACTGTGAGGCTTTTGAGCTTCACAAAATATGTATCATTTTGGGGGTTCTTATTGTTTGTTTGTTTGTTTTCCAGACAGTATTTCCCTGAGTAGCCCTGGCTGCCCTGGACTCCCTTTGTAGACCAGGCTGGCCTTAAACTCACAGAGATCCAGCTGCCTCTGCCTCCTGAGGGTTGGGATTAAAGGTGTGTGCCACTGCACTGGGCTAAAGAATGACTTCTTAAAGTTCTGGCAGAGTTTACATGTCACCCTCAGCAACTTGGTTGCAGCACAAGACATAAAACACTCTGGAGGAAAACACAAATACGATGCATTGATAGAGATAAAAGCAAATTAAACCACTCTCCTTACCTCAGATTTGTCAAAACAACATAGCTTCAAAAAATGCTTCTTGTGAAAGGTCTAGGGTCTGAATCATGGGAGTAACCAATTTTATGTTTTCATTTATTCTTTAAAAATGTTATCTAACATATTTGATCATAAATCCTCCCAACTTTCTTCCTCACTCTTTCCCTCCTTGCTCCTCCCTTCTCTCTCCCTCCCTCCCTTCCCATGGAGTACAGTTTGTGTTGGCTAATTACTGGCTTTCTCCCTGCCTGTAGCAATAAAATGTCAATAGCTCCTCAGCGAAGGAGAGACTTCATGCATACCTCCCCTCCTCTACACTGGGTTTTGTTCATCTTCAAATTGGGTAGGTCTTGTGTGTGTCACAATTTGCTATGAGCTCATATGTGCATCTGTCCAGCTGTGTCTGGAAATACTGCTTCCCTAAGGTCATTTATCTCCACTGGTGCTTACAGTCTTTCTGTTCCTTCTCCAGGTCCCTAAGCTTTGAGAGAAGGGCTGTGATATAGGCACCTTGAAGGTGAAACACTCTAGTCTCTTATTCTCAGCACACCGACCTGTTGTGGGCCTCTGTGTAAATTGACATCTATTGTAAGAGGAAGCTTCTCTGAGGGTTTATCCATGGGCATAGCAATAAATCATTAGGAATAGCTTTGATAAAATGTCCACTTAGCAGATTAGTATTACGTTTTTAGCTGGGGCCATGACGTAGCCACATGTTCTTGACTTCATCGACAATGTTAGGTGTGGGTTCTATCTCATGTAACACACCTAAAATCCAATTTTTAAAAGTGGTTGGTTACCCCATAATTTCATGCCACAGTTGCAACAGTAGGCATATCTTTCTGGGTAAGCCGTTATTTTAGCTTGCAAGAGTCATAGATGGGGTAAGAGGAGTATTACTCATCTCCTCTGTAACATGCATAACACCTTTCATTACTATGAAAGCTATCCAGTAGGGATAAAGGGTCAAGGTGAGTACTACCTTGATTTCTCCATGTTCTATAATGTGGTATCTTCAGCAACAGGCTCTTACATTCAAGTTGTGGAGAATAACCAATACCTTGTAATGTTTGAGTAGTCTGTAGAATCCCAATGGACACAACTCAAAAACAGGTAACCGATTCTTATTATTGGGTATTTTATTTAGTACTGTGTGATGTCTATCTGGACTAGTGTTCTCCCCATTTATAGGGTAATTAGATTTAAACTGAATACAAACATATTTATCTAAATGAAACTAATATATTATATATGCGTATCTATATATGTGCAAGCTTCTATAGTAGGAAGTTTCCATGCGGCTTTACTAACAGGCGTTTAATGCTTGTTACTCTTTCTTACATTCCTTTATCTACCCTACCCTCCTACCCTCCACTTTATTTAATCCTTCCTTTTCCATTTGCTCCCCCTTCCCCAACATAACTATGTTTTTATTATGAGAGGGTGTTTTGAAGAGTCTAACTATGAGATTAGGTAGCCTGAGAAGCACTGTAGAGTGGATATGTCTTAGGAGCTTTGGTGCATGGGGCATAGTGGAGAGAGCTCATGTTATCATGGTAATCATGTCTTCCCTCCCCCCTCTCTCTTTTTTCACTCTGGGTCTCATATATAATCTATATTATGATTTCCTTCGCTGTTCCACACTCCTTCTGTAAAAATGCAAGCACTTAATCACTATCTCTTATTTATCACATAGTCTTAGATAGAAGAAATGATTCTTGAATAAAAGCATACGAAATGATAATATCGAGCCTCAGGCTATGCAAATCGAACTGTAAGTCTAGGGAGCAGGCAATATTCCAAGATCTGTGCCTAATCCCATTTATAGGAGACACTCAGAGACTCGACTTCACTCTTGCTCATTGTTCCACTCTAAACATTCTCTTTTTAAAATTTTATTTACTTTTATTTTATGTACATTAATGTTTTGCCTGCATGTGTGAGGGAGTTAAATTCCCTGGAACAGGAGTTACAGACCATTGTGAGCTGTCATATGGGTGCTAGGAATTGAACCTAGGTCCACTGGAAGAGTAGCCCAGTGCTCTTAGCTGCTGAGCCATCTCTCCAGCCCTCACTCTGAACGTTCTTCCAGTTCTTCCAACATCAGTTTTTCTTCTTTCTGTAGAGCTCCCCTCATGAGCCCGAAGGGCTAACATTCTTGCTAACCCCATGTTTGGATCTTCTTTTGGCAAAGGCAGTGATGTCATATGGTGTCTGGAGAGATTAATTTTATTTCATTTTAAGACCTGTTTACTGTGGTACATTCCTTTTAAAAGAAATCTGTCACTAGGTCTGACTTTTCTAAATTCTTTGAAAACGTGCTGTGTTCATTTATATTCCAGTCAATAAAGGAAAATACTTCTTTTCTATTTCCTTTTACTAATGTACTGAATTACTGTTTGTTTGCAGGGGGTGCATGATTTCCAAAACAGATTTCTGGGGACAGACCCAAAGACAAAGAAAACAGAAATAGCTGGGAAAGCCCCATGCTGCTTCTGACCTGGGTTACCATAATAGAACGAATACACGTGGCTAAGGCTTTACACGTCTCAGCTCTCAGCACTCATAAAACTCCAATATCACGGGGCTGCATTGCGCTCACTGTGCAGTCATGGGGTTAAGCAAGCTTTCTATTTTATGGGCCCTTAAATCTTAAGTGATGTTCTGTGTTGTGCAATACTAGGACAGCCGTGAGAGGTATATATAACTTTTTTTTTTCTTCACATCACCTAAGTGAGAGTTTGAAAGCTTGGTAACATCCCAGGAGCAAGAAAGGCATAAAAGCATTTGCCAGGCAGAGAAGGTAGAGGAGATGCATTAAGATTTCCCCCTGCTTCAGAAAGTGTGTGTGTATACATGCAAACACACACGTGCATACATGCGTGCACGCACACACACACACAGACTTATTCTCACACAGAAACACACACATACACATACTCAAAGGAAATACATTTAGAAAGCCTACTTTTGCAAAAGAACAAATTTATCTTTGCAGTATTGTAAAGAGTTTTTAAAGTGTCAATTTCCTTATAAGCTGTGAACATTATCTACTATGGAAATGTCTAAGTTGTGTTTCTAGAAATAGAGAGTAATCATTGCTTCTTGGTTCTTAGAAGTTTTTGTGGTTGGATCTTGATCCTTTTGGTTTTTCTTTAAAATTGAAAATTTATGTTTCCAACCTCACTAAATTTCTCATGGCCTGGGTGGCTAACAGCCTTTGAATATTACTTTTATTATTTCTTCTTTGGAATTTATAGAGATGTGCATCCCTTGAAGTAGTTATCTATCTAGAATGATTTCATCTTCTAGGAACTAAAAAATTCTAAGAGGTTCCAGGCATAACTGACACGTGTCTGTGTATAGCATTACCTCCCCCTTTTATGTTGTGAAATAAATCAACAGTGTGTGTGTGTGTGTGTGCGCCCACCTATGAGAATGTATGTGTACCTGTGTATGTGTCTGTGTGAGAGCATATGCCTACCTGTGTGTGTAGGTGGACACACCTGTATGTTTGCACTGAGGCCAGAAGAAGGTGTTGGGTGTTCTCTCTCATTTTCCACCTATTCCTTTGGGTTGCATTCTTTCCTTGACACTGAGTTTCAGCTTTTTGGGGTAAGCTGGAAGTCAGCAAGCCTCAGCAACCCCCCTGGTTTGTGTCCTTGGAACTGGGGTGACAGGTGTATGCTCAATACTCAGCATTTTACAGCCATGCTGGGGCCTAAACTTCAGCCTCGTGACTGTATAGCAGGAGGGCTTGACGCCTGAGCCATCCCCACAGCCCACTGGCCATCTTCTTATATAACACACTTCCTCTATTAGAGCCTAAACCTCAGCCTCGTGACTGTATAGCAGGAGTGCTTGACACCTGAGCCATCCCACAGCCCGCTGGCCATCTTCTTATATAACACACTTCCTCTATTAGAGCTTATCTTCCCTAAACACGATGTTTTTGACTGTGTATTTTTCAATAGAGTAATATTAATATACATATATATGCTATTAATATTACTCTATTGGTATATATATATATAGGCATATATATGTATATATATGCTATTAATATTACTCTATTGGTTCTATTCAACAAGTTTATTTTTCACTTGTATTGAGGATTAAAAACACACAATAAGTGAATAAAATATAGTAATCTGTAAATTGTACAAAGTAACTTGTACAAAGAGTTTATATATAAATGTATGTAACTCTAAAAGAATGGAAGCTACAGACAAAAGAAGCAGATTTTCAAACGTCAAAGAGGCAGTAAAGACTATACCACTTCCATTCACTTTTGGAACAAGCTCTATTCGTTTGGATCATTCTTACTGTGTTTCCTTTGTATTTCTTCTTCTTCTTCTTCTTCTTCTTCTTCTTCTTCTTCTTCTTCTT
>NW_026592890.1:4338303-4404709 GCF_907164565.1 Psammomys obesus
TTCTTCTTCTTCTTCTTCTTCTTCTTCTTCTTCTTCTTCTTCTTCTTCTTCTTCTTCTTCTTCTTTCTTCTTCTATTTGGAAAGAGCTTGGCTGGATTTACTTTTTAATCTATCCTACTTTGTTTTTATAGTATGTAATGAAGAAGACATGCTCTGTTCTTCAATTATAAAAGATTTTGTTGTTATTTTTCTGCCAATCTTGCCTTTCCTCCATTCCTCTGTTGTCTGTGATTCTAGTAAAGATGTCTTAGATGACCTCACCATTTAATTTTTTTAAACTTTCTTTTCCACTTTCTCATTCTGCAACACCCAGTAATTCTTTTAGATGTTTTCTACTTCCATAATTATCTCTTCAACTGAATCTTGCAATGCCTAAAAATTGTCATTTTAACTCCAGTTTTTGTAAGCATAACAAATTACACATTCGTGACATTATTTTTTTTTTCTTTTGGTGTTGTATTTTCGTGTATGTTGCTTCTATGGTCTCCTATTTATAGTTATATTATGTTTACTGATTCATTTCAGAGCATTTCATTTTTTTTTTAAATCTCAGTGGTTAAGTTTTATCTCAGTGGTTAAGTCTTATGTTCCTACACTAGGATGGCATACGTGAACCAGTCTGGTGTGGGTGATATGACTAGGTTACAAAAGTAGCTATAATTAGAAATACTCTTTAGGAAACATTTTCATTAAAACTTGACAATTTCTTGAAACAAATATGTCAATCAATGCCCCAGCGCCCCCATAAATTTAATCTAGTTCGGTTTCACTCACTCATTTTATCTGCCTAAGTTGGAAACACCTAATTGTTTGGTATAATTCAAACTTATACCAATGCTAGGAAATCAAAGTTCCTAGGGCATGATTGCCCAGTAAGTCATCATAACTATAGTTTAATCCTTGGATCTCTAAAACCATAAAGGTTAGATTCACCTTGTCTCAGCTTGAGGGATTTCCAGATTCATTGCTGCTGCTGATTTCAGGCTGGATAACAGAACAGGGTCAGAGTAGATGGGATCAAAATGGATAGAAATGTGCTTCCCAAACATAGTACTCGGCATGAGTGGAACTCCGTTGACCCAAGACCTCTAGTTTAATACTTGCTGCAACGTGTAACAGTGTAATACCAAAGTTTGGGACTGCAAAGCAACATAATAAAATTAATATTATACACAAGTGTGGGCTGTCCCCAGAAAAATGTCACATGTCAAAACTTTGGGTGTCAATATTAGTGACTAGAATTTTCAAGTATGTCCTATGTGATGCTGCTTCTAAGCAAAGAAGTTCACATTAGTACATTGGGGGCATGTAACACTCTCATTAAGGAATTCTGATTAGTAAGTGTTTGCTACAGTGCTGGGTTTTCTCCAACCTTCTCCCTACCTTTTGGGCATTTACTCACTTTGGAGATTTTCATGTACCCTGGTGATCTTGGTTTCTGTTATTTTCAGTGCCAGAGTGAGAACAGTAGAATGCATGAGTTGGTATTTCAGCCTTGGCAGAAGACAGGGGATGGCAAGCGAGGTGTTTCCATACATTGGTGACATTGCTAACAAATTGGTAACAGAGGCTAACAAAACTTGAGAAGCACGATGTCTTCGCATGGAATGCATTCTCTCTTGTATAAAGAAAATACCATTTCTCCCATTTTTAGAGAAAATACTATTTTTAGAGAATCTAAAAGAATCTTTTAGATTGAACACAAATTTTAATTTTGATAAAAAATCCAGTTAGGATACATCTGCCTTGGGTTGAATGTCTATCAGAAAATAAAATTACCATAAAACCTGTTTTAAAATTTTTGGTCTTTTGAACCTCAATATCTGTTCAAATGCTGGCTCTTAGAATTATGAATTGTGTGACTTGAAATCTGATACTCAATAACCTCATTAGATGCTATTTTCTTGTCTGAAAATTGGGGAGAACAAAAGCACCTGCAGTTGTGGTGAGAATTAAAGGAGACAACTCAGGACAGCTTTCAGTACAGTGTTTGGAAAATTATTAGGACTCAATGAATACCGGCTATTGTAATCATATCAGCACGTTCCTGTCCTGAAAGACTCTGAAACAACTCTCTACATGTTGATTATTGAGCTCAGAGTGGGCACCCAGGTTCTCTCACTTCCCTGTCTGTTGTTTTAGCATTGTGCTAACATCCACCATCAGAGTTGTGCTGATCACACCTCTATGCAACTGTTCACCTCTCTAGAAGGCTTGGTGAGGCATCTGCACCACAATCAAGTCAAGCAGCTCAACCTTCCTGTCTCGAAATTTACAAAAATCAACTCAGTAGATAAATAGTGTGTTTCATAGCTGCGATGAGAACAAGAGAGAAAGTGTAAAAATGCATTTAAAAGAAAGAAAGCCCTCTATAGAGAAGATGCTATCCAATATGGTACCTACAGCCATTAAAGCACACAAATGTAACTCAGTGTTATTGATGGTAAAGAAAACAAGAAATGATTCCTCAACAAGGTCAGATTCTCTTTAGAGGCAAGTGAGTAAGCTCCAGGACAGACAGCTGCAGGAATGAGTGTGTCAATGTTCCTTGCATCTTGTTCTGCAAGGGTCCTCTGCAGGTCCTAGACCTCATTTACCTGAAAGCTGCCCTTGTTGCTCAAGTAGTTGGAAGAGATGCTCTGACCTTTGGCTTGAATTGTTTGTTGAATAAATCCCAAGCAGCCCGTTTCAATACATCAAGAGATAAATGATATAATTTAAATAGCAAAATTGAAAAAAAAGTCCTACTTGAACACATTTTCAAATCACGTTGAAGGAGATCCATGGTTTGACAAGGATGTGTGAATCTAGGTTCTGAAGTTTAGAAGTATGCATAAAGCAGTTCACAGCCCACACTGTGAAAACTAGAGCTTTGCATCCCCCATTCGAAAACTGTCCTTTGTCTTTCCCCATCACCATAATTAACTAGTTCCTATTCATTAAACAATGAAACAGACAATTAAATAGTAATAATAGTCCTTTAATTATGAAGGTATTGTTATCTGCATAGAACATGAAGAGGGGAATCATTTTAGCTGCATTTCAAACGTTTGCTTCTGTGCTCTTTAAATGCAGAAGAAGCGGCTCACAGTTTCAGGGCCTCTTATAAGAAAAAAGGACAGAGTCTGTACCCTCCTGATGACCATTTCCAATGAGCAGGAGCCTCACTTATTAATGGAATAAGCATTGATCAGGACACATGCATTCTTAACAAGCATCCTTAGGATTTTTTCGAGAGGCATCTCTAAGCGTGCTAAGAATCATCAGCAAGTATTTTTAGGCACATGATGCATGATTAAGATCAAAGTCCTGTGCTTGATGACTTTCAGAGTTTGTTAAGCACCGTAACACTGAGCTGAAATTCAATTTGAACTTATCCTTAGCTTGTCTTTCTCTTTCCCCTTTGGGTAGAGTGTGATTCTAATACCAGAGTTGGCTCCAGCATTATTATATTTTGATACAAGGGAATAAATTATCACATCTCCAGCTCGACAAAAACAAGCTGCACTTCCAAAATGTTTTGTCCTCACTACTAACACTTCTCTGCAGCAGAGATTTGATTTCTTGAGAAAAACTGTGAATATAAACAAGTTGGATTAGGATCACAGAAAAATCCCTTCTCTCTCACCCAGTCAATTAGAAGGAACACATGGCCTTTATCTCATAATTAAGCATATACTTAGTGTTTACTAATGGTTGCATGTATACCAACAAGCGAGGTAGGAATGTGTGGTCACTCCGTTTAGATTCCAAACTCTGTGGCCTTGGACAAATGATTCCTCTTAGTCTCTGGTTCTCTTTTGTAGTCAGGTACTACTGCGTAGGCTTTGATGACCAAGTGGTCTTTCCAAATTCACCGCTTAAATGTCCTTGGTCTTGTACATTCATGGACTACACTTTCAGGGACATTGTATTTCTTAAATGTTGGCTTCTGTCATCTACTTTTGTTCTTTGATACCATGAACCACAGACACTTACTAGAAGATAATATGGATCAATTATGCTTTTGTTCCATTGTTTTCTTAATCAAGCATTCTAGCTTTTGGATGTTTGTTATTGTGATGCTGTTTTCCCACAAAAGGAGATTTACCTATGACCATTGGCTCCAGGAACATTGACCAAGAAATAAGGTGTTTCATAAATCTGTATCAAGCTCTTCAATGTGTCTCATTTTTTTTTTTCTGGCAAGGACTGTAATAATCCAAGGATCCGTGGGACCACAGAGTCTCATAAGAAGGACACGTTAGGATGAAGGCTGTCCTCATCTGTAGGACATCTGCCATCAAGGCTTGCCACTGAGTCTAAGCTACATTTTGATCTAAAGATACAATCATATCCGGCAGTTCTATAATCTAGGCAACCAGCTCCCTGGTCATGCTATCTCTAAAGCACTTTTTAAGCCTTGGCAGAGAGGTCCCTACTTTTACTAGTCATACATGAAGACGGCTTGAATAACCGTATTTAAGGGGAAAATCCTGAAAACGGAGTAATCACAAGTTCCTCAGGAATTCACATTTATATCTGTTTTCTCTACAGATCCAAAAGATAAACCCCTCAGGCTTTTTAGACCTTCCTGGCCAACAGTGTGTTGGCAGAATACTAGCTGGCAAATGGTTAATAAAAATGAATCAAGAAATTTCCAAAGCAAACTTAAATATCAGAAAATGTGGATGTGTGAAATTTTAATTTACAAGGTTGACTATAAAAAAGATACAATCACACAAGTCAATGCCTATTCAGAATTCTGGGTTATAGTTTTGCTCTTTCAGTATATTAATGCACTAGCTCTTTGACAGCCCCTCAGGCTGATGGTGGATCCACATGTTAGGATCCACATGATCCTAAGAACAGAACTAATTCCCTGAGTTTCGAAGCCACGAAATAATGGCTATTTGTGAATCTATCAAATGCTTCATTGTGCCTCAGTTTCTTCTGGCAATGAGTATAAATAATCCAAGGAGCCATGAAACCATAGTGTCTCCTAGGCTGAAGACTGAGAGCCTCCTCTGTGGGACAATAGCCATTAAATCTCCTCACTGGGTCTGAGAATCATTCTGATCTTTAAGGCAACACATGACCTCTGGAAACTCAGCACATGACTTGTCTTTTTTTTCCTGAAACCTACTATGGAAGAAGTGATCTGATCAATTTAGTGGCCAAATTTTTGTCAAGAACATATCATAATTCATTATTTCACTGCCTCAAGTTAATTAGTGAGCGTAAGAAATTTGAAGGAATTATCGTCCTTTCATTTATCTGTGTAGGGCTGTTAGCTGACTTTCAGTGTTCTGTGTCCACAGCTACTCACTTTTCAACCTGTTCTCTTACATTCATGCACAATCCATATGTATTTGACTAATAGCTCACTATTATCTTAGTTCATGAAGACAAATGTTTCTTTGTTGTTGTTTTTTGGTTTATGTTTTTAAAATCTACTTTAAGACATTTTTCAGGGGATTTTTTTCTCATTAATAAAATTCAAGTCTTCCCTTAGTTGCTTGATTCTCATCAGGAAAGTAAAGACATACTACCTTTTAAGGGAAACGGAAAAAAAAAACTTTCTTTGGTAGATAGTATACCAAGTACTCTATATGTATTACCTCATTGTGTTCCCCCAACAAGCCATGTGTTAAGCATATTACAAGTAAGGAAACTGAGGCAAGAAATTGAATGACTAGCCAACTGTCATCCAAAGCAGAACCAACAGGAATAAGATTAAAATCTTTCTGACTTCCAGCTACAGAATATTTCCATTTCCACACAAAATGTTCAGACACAGTGTTCCATATGAGAACAGAGAGCAGGAATCCTGAAAGAGAACAAGCCAGGCATCATGAGATGCAGAGGAGAGAACCATTTACTGAAGGCTTCAACTGCCCCAGGGAGATGCACTGAAGTGTTGGCATTAATCAGAACCCTTAAGCAAGAGCAGGTTTGGGGCACTGTAGAACAAAGAAGATTTTAGGGCAACAGTTTAGTTTAGGGCAGGAGAAGCTGTGAGGAGGCAAGGGAAACTTGTGGAGAGAAATATGGCAGTCTTTGAGTGGAGTGCATTAGGAAAGCAGACTAAAAGAGGCTGGAGATAAATTGTTAGAGGCCTTTGATGCAAGATTAGCTCAGAATTTTTGTTTAATTTGAAGCACAGTAGAGCATTCTAGAAAGTTTGGTACAAGGGGAACGGTGTAATCACAGCTGGATTGTAGGCAGATGGATCCAGAGATGCTATTACAATGGGCACAGCTTGGTAGAAGCTGGGTAATGAAAGGGCATGGCAGAACAGAAGAGGGGAAGGATGCAGTCAGGATCCGCTGTGGTGGCATAAATTTTGTTTTATTTATTATCTCCCTGTCTGTCTGTAGGTCAGCCAGTCTGCTTATCTATCCATCTATCTATGTGCTTATTCTTTAGGACTTTTTTTTGAGACAGTATCTAACACTTTAGCTCAGGCTGAGCTAAAATGTACTTTAGAGCACATCATGGTCTCAAACTCAAGGCAATACTCCTGCTTCAGCCACTATTCCTGGCTTCAAGTGTTATTTTATGTTGTCTCACTTAGAAATTTGAGCATACAATAACAAAGCAACTTAATTATATACCATGCTTCATAAAAGTTGGAGAACTTAGTAGTCCTCTCAGAAATGAGAGTGGCGCTTCATAGCTTGATCAGGCTTGTCTCTCATGTTTCTGAGTATAACTTCTCCTTTTAATTACCTGATTAAAGACGACCCACCCTTTGAGCCTTTTCTCTAAATGCATCAGTTCTATTTTAAAGAACATTTTTTTATTTCTGTATATATTGCTCTCTCTCTTTCTGATGGTGTGTATATATATGCGCTGCGTGGTTGCAGTTACTCATGGAAGCCAGAAGAGGGCATTGACTGCCCTGAAATTCCCCAAGGCTGAAGTCAGGTAGTTATGAGCAAGGCCTCCTAAACACTGGGTCATCTGTTCAGTTCCATGAATTCCACTTTAAGTCTGGTTCTTGTGTTGCAGAAATTCTGGAGAAGAAGGACAATATGTCTAGCTTCTCTTGTAGTAATGAAATGCAAACAGAAGCAAAAAGACCATCTTCTTCCAGGTCTTCACTGGAAATCACCTTGTCATATTTTGTTCTTGTTTTAATAACAAGTTTGGGACTATTTTGCACTCAGACTTGATGCCTTATTTATTTTTCTTGCTGTTACATTTTGTTGGACATCTATTTTTGTTATTTATGCTCTTTTTCTGTGTATACATTTTACTTTTTTTTTTTTTTAGTTTTGATTTTGGTTTTTCAAGGCAAGGTTTCTCTGTATAGGCTTGGCTGTCCTAGATTTGCATGTAAACCAGGTTGGTCTTGAACTCACAGAGATCTGCTTCCCCCTTCCTTCCTGAGTGCTGGGATTGAAGGCATGCTCCACCACACCTGGCTTCCAAGCACATGTTCTTGACCTGAAAATACTTTTCCCTACATATATTCCCCCCCACACTACTTCTGACAGTACAGTTGCTTTTAATCTTTCTAATTTGTAGGAGATTATACTCAATGGAAAAAAATGTTATGAAGAAAAAAAAAGCATCCATTTTTTTGCTTGTTAACTGGAAGGGAATTTTATTGACTCATAAGATTCTACATTCCTCAAAGGGAGCCACATATTTTCAAAACCTCAGGGAAATATTTCAAAGGTAGGATTGGCAAAGACTGTGTGAGAAACTGGGCAGGTGTGCACTCACCATACAGCTGATGTGCTGTCCTTTGAGGTAGTTTTTTTCTCCTCTTTCACCTTCTGGGACCACTGCTCCTTTTGCTCCATTCACTGGTGACATCAAGGCCCAGAATCCCCAGCTGCAAAAGCAGAGTATGACTAGATGAGGAGATGTAGATGGACTTGACATCACTACACCTGCAGCTAATTGATGGTGGAAAGGATCACTCAGGAAACTTCCTTGGCCACAGAGCTTATACTTGTCTAAATTGGCTTTTCCGACTTGGCTCTAAAAGGGGGCCTTGCCAAACTCATTCTCTCCTGATAAACAGCATCAAGTACAGACATGAAGCCCACGTGGTCCATTTGGAAATGAAAGAAACTCAAAGTGGAGCTTGTGATTGAAGCTGGTCTTCAACCACTGCTTTGAAACAAATAGTATGATATGGAAAGGATAGGAGCTCTACAAGGACCAAATATATCCGGGACAGGGTCTTTTCTGAGACTGACACTCAATCAAGGACCATCTATGGATATAACCTAGAACTTCTGCTCGGATGTGGCCCGTGGTGGCTCAGTAACCAAGTAGTTTTCCAAAGTAAGGGGAACAGAGACTATTCCTGACAGGATCTCAAGGGCAGGCTCTTTGACACCCCCCCCCCCCGGGAAGGAGCAGTCCTGTTAGGCCACAGAAGAGGACTTTGCAGCTAGCTCTGAAGATACCTGATAAAACAGGGTCAAATGAAAGGGGAAGAGGTCCTCCCCTATCAGTGGACTTGGAAAGGGGCAGGGAGGAGACCAGGGAGGGATTGTGGGGTTGGGGAGGGAATGAGGGAGCAGGATACAGCTGGGACACAGATTTAACAAAATGTAATAAGAAAAATAAAATAAAATAAATGAAACAAATAATAGCAATAAGCATTGCTCTCATCCAATACTTGCTCTTTATCAGGCTTGGTACTGGCCCTACTGAAACATTATCTCATTCAACCCCCATGCTTCACAGGGGTTTATTGTCCTTCTTTCATGGACAAGGAACTGAGAGCCAAGAAGGTTGTTTGTCCTAACGGGATCTAACCCAGTTGTGATGTTCTCCCAAAACTCCGGTATCCCCAGATGCACTAGATAAAAATCCTATTGTCAGCATTGACTTTAGACCAGCTTCAACTTTGGCTTCTGCAAATCTTCAGGGAATTGTTACTGATAGGGAAAAGCAGATTTATCTCAAGACACAGAGAATTCTGCTACATTTTGAACAGCTTTCCTGAAGGAAGGTGAGGCTCCATGGAATCACCCAGAAGAGCCCTTGTTCTCGTAACTGAATGGGGTTGTGAGGTAGCTCTTGGGTGGAAGGGATTCCAGGCTATAGGAGTGTTTAAGACAGGTGTCTCAGTCACCTAGAGAACAGTTAATTCTTGCTACAAGAAAACAGTTAGATGTGATAGGAGCAGATTCCAACATTGAGTGACATCTTAGATGACATGTTGTATACAAATTTCAAAGTGAGACACTTACATACACAATTTATCTCTGTAATTAAAAAGCCTAATTTAAAAAATAATACAGATGCAATACATAGGGGTGTGATTTTTTTGTCACAAAAACAATTTATTATCTTGATAATGCAATACTATAATTTACGATTGCTACAAAACATAGCGCTTTCATGAATTGCATGATAAATATTGTCTAGTTATTTTCTTTCACATTCTCCTCCTAGTGCCTTGTTTTGCCTGTGAGGTGATGAGAATTCAGGCATCAGTGGTAGGTTGAGCCCTCTCTCTCAGTGTTTATGGGGTGAGGTCTGAATTGAGAAAGGTCCCTTGGTTTTATCTCATTGGTTACACAAAGTGAATGCCATTTCTTGCTTTAATATGAATGGCCATGCTGCAGAAGGTCTCTAGGGAGCCTGTGTTTTGTGTGTGTAGGTTTCATTGCAAATTCTTCATGCGTTCTGCAGATGAGAACGAGGGACCTACTGTTATGGGATACTTTAGCCATAAATGACCATTATATTTCTGAGCGGCTCCCCCTTCAGCTCTCTTTGCTTCCTTCCTGGTTACAGCACCATAATTCTTGGGCAGGAAGGGAGTGTAAATAGCTCTCCCACTGCTGACGCCACTTTGCTGCTTCCAAATTGATGTGGATGGCCCCTTCGCTCTGGAGACGCCGAGCTTTTCACCTTCACAGCACTGGCGTTCATTGGCCTGCGGCTCTGGGCCTGAGATAAATCCTTAACTAGGGTCTGCTCTACACTCTGCGACATACCAGAACTCAGCCGACGTTTGGAAATTTCAAACATTTTGGAAATTTACACCTTGTCACTCTCTGTGGGCAATGATTTCAAGAAATTATGCTGTCCCCACCCACCTCTGCATACTAAGGCTGAAAACCCAGAGCTGTTCTAACTCCAGCTACAGAGCTGAAGGTCAGAGAAGTCGAGAAGAGCCAATGCTCTGTGAGCATTCTCCATTGTTATGCTAATCATATGCAAGGTCTTCCTGCACTTACACATCCATTTTCATGGCCAAAAGAAAAAAAAATACATTGGTGTTTTAAACAATTGCCAAGACTGTAATAAAACAATGGCAAATGATGGAAAACCTTAAGCAGAGACATATTTTTGCCCTTGGCTTGTGACACTCAGGAGAAGAAGTAGAGAGGGGACATAAAATGTTATTTTTAAGAGTCAAACTGCTTGTTTGTTGTGTTTTGTTATATTCTGGTCTTTGATATTCACACTGAAATTTATATCTAAAAAAAGATGTTAATCCCTAACAACCTATTTTCCCACTGTCAGCTTTCTTATGGCAGTATGTGTGTGTAAATGTTTGAAAATAAAATTTAAGATATTTATTAACACATTTCTATGACTCTGTCTTGTGTCTCTGACAGTAACACTATTTATGATGAGTTATCTGATTTTGTGAGACTTCAGACCAACCCTGATTTTTCCACGCAAATGTTCTGAAAATAGATACCAGCAAATTAACTTGTATTTTGTAGATTAAAAAAATAGTATAAGTAACTTAACTCCTTTTTATTCTGTCAATTTTGTAACATTTTGTTGGAAATAAATAATCTTGGAGTCATACAAACAAATACACAAAGCAAAAGTAACCTGGCAATTTCTGTAAAAAGAGCATTGTATAACCCAAATGGAGCTAAAAGCTAGCTGGGGGAGGAGGCCCACTCGGCTTTTATCCTCAAGTAGTTAGTGACTGTTTTATTTATGAGAGCATGACGTCATAGTCTGATCACACTAGTAAATCAGAGTCAAGGTGGGCTAGGAGACCTGGCAAATGTCTAGGTGTGGGTACATGGAAGATGGCGAAGATTTATGGAATATTGGTTCTCGGTGGACTAGCTCCCATATACAGAAAAAAAATTCACAATGTTAATCATTTCATAAATTTCCTTTTCTAAAACCCCACAGGTTAGTTTGCTCAATTCAGTACATGTGTAGTTGTAGATGATAGTCTTCAACTGATGATAGCGTTAAGAATTTTTGTTTTATGATAGTGTAGAAGCAATCACCACACAAGAAAACACGTGATGACTGTCATGCTTAGAATTTTTCTCAGGTTAGCATCGTGAGCTGGTCCTGACTTGGTACTGACGAAGGTGACGACGAGCCCAACAGTCCAGAGAGAACCATCCAAGGAATCCAAAACACTGGACCTTCTCACCAACCTATGAGGTTTGGTAGGTTAGCCAAACAGATGCCCCTCCGCTTGGGACAGAGTTACATCCCAGTGAGTCTATTGCAAGTGAAAAATATGGGTTTCCGCTATATGTAATACGGCAGATCAGAGTGTGACCTGCTGTGTTTTCAAACAAACTTGGACCTATGATATTTGAGGAAAAAAAAACGAAACAAAACACAACAACAAAAAACAAGATGAAAAAAGAGAAATGAGTATGAGAATACAGAGGGTTAGGAAGAAAGAAAAAAAATACTTTGGAAAAAATATTGCACCTGTATAAAACACATAAAGGATTTTCTTTTATATAGCATAAAAACCAGTATGACAACCTGTTTATAGTATTTACATTTGTTAGATTTATAAATAATTTAGATTTAGAGAACATGCAGGAACCTCTGGGTAAACATTGTTATGTGCATGGGTCTTGAGTATCCTCAGATTTTGGCATAGTGACGGGCACAAATCCCTGCGTATCTCCAGGAAGTAAAGTATACTAAAGTATTGGTTGATTCCTGAGTGGTGTGAGGTAAGGGGGCAGTTAAGGGATCTGTGTACATATTGTTACCTCCAGGAAAGAGCCAAATCCAAAATGCAAATCACAGCTTCTGTTGCTGTGTGCACACAAACACCACCAGATTTAAAATGAATCTCATATCTAAATCTCGTAAAACTACATCATTTTTAGATTACACTGTGTGTGTTGAAACAGAATCCCATTGTCTTAGTTCCTTTCTCTGTTGTGCAAAAAACACTCCAAAAAAACAACTTCAAGGAGAAAGGGTTTCCTTTGGGTTACAACTCAAGTATATCATGGCAAGAAAGTCAAGACAGCAGGAGTTTAAAGTCCTTGGTCACATTGTGTCTGCAGTCAGGAAACAGAGAGGAGTGGATGAAAACATGCTAGGGCCCGGCTATATTTTTCCATTTCATACATTCTAGGATCCACTGCCCAAAGAATGATTCTGCCCATAATCAAGACAGGTGTTCCTACATCAATCAATGTAAACAAAAAAATCCTCACATATGTTCCCTAATAAGCATGCCCTGAGGTTCATCTCAGTTGTGGGTCTAGATTCTGTCAAGTTGACAACACCATCCATCCTTGATTCACTAACAATCAAGGAGCTTCTGGGAGTCACATTTGCAAGTAATGGAAACAAAAATGCAGTGGGTGCTGTCCTCCGGATGTGAGGGATAATTCTAAGAGAACAGTCTAGAACATGGGGGATAGTGTCCCTTCTACAGTGTTAGAGGGGAGGAGCCCGTAAGGCTTCTCCGAGTAGGTATCCAGTCGTTGAGCCCAGCAGGTGAAGTAAAGTTGCCCTGGTAGAAAACCAGCAGAAGGAAAGCCGTAAGCAGAGCAGTGGATGACTCCTGGGGTAGACTGAGGACGTGATGTAAGGTTTTCCTACCCAACATTTAAAGAAATAAGTTTGTTAGATGAGATCACTCAGGATGCAGGAGTGTCTATTGCCTAGCACTGGGAGGCAGAAAACTGAGTGTCAGCCTGGGCTACAGAGCAAAGCAAGACAAACAAAATGTAGGGACCAGGTGATAAAGGCTTTAAGTATTTGACTCCAGGTTTTAGAAGGGCTACACTGTTACTGATTTTCCTTCACCAACCCTCAAGCCCATAGTTCTCTATTCTTACATTAGCAGCACTGCCACTTTAGAGGTCTTAGCATTGGTCAGTCCAACAGCTCTTTCCAGGAATAGAAAGCGCCACAATTGTTTCTTTTCTTTTCTCCCCACAACCTGGTACTGTGTCATACAAGCATTCAGAATGCCATAAGAAAGAAACAGCTCTAAAGTGCCCATTGTCCCATGAACACAGGGCACTGCCAAGGGACTTGTGTGTATGTTGGTGGTGGTGAAGGACATCGTCTTTTTCTTTCTTTCTTTCTTTCTTTCTTTCTTTCTTTCTTTCTTTCTTTCTTTCTTTCTCTCTCTCTCTCTCTCTCTCTCTCTCTCTCTCTCTCTCTCTGTCTTTCCTTCTTGTTGAAGGATATCTTGTGGTGGACACACCTAATTCATCATCCATCATCAGGATTGCTAAATTAATCAAACATTGGGGACCACATTTCTGTATCAAAGGGAGTTTGGGGAAAACCACAGGAAAACATGTATTCCCTAAAGGAGAATAAGGATAGGTCAGTGCATCTAACAGGTTTGGCAAACATTGGCTTCCTCCACATAGGGAGCGTAGCCTGACAGATTACTGCACAGTGGTTCTGCAACCTAAGGTGTGGTGATAGATATAGATATAGATATAGATATAGATATAGATATAGATATAGATATAGATATAGAGATAGAGATAGAGATAGAGATAGAGATAGAGATAGAGATAGAGATAGAGATAGAGATAGAGATAGGGATAGAGATAGATATACACACATACTCTGTCATGAGAGAGTTGGCCTTTGCTATTCTTGTAGCCTTGATAACCTCTACATACATATTGGTCAGAATCCTCTCTGATGATACCCACAAGCCTGTGCTTCCCTAAGCCTCCATTAACTTCCCTTCCTTGTGTCATAGCCTGTTCATCCCCTTCTATCCCAAGTCACTGTCCCACAGATGTCCTAACTCGACTCACTGTCTAACACCTTAGTGACCCCACGGGCTACTAAGGTCTTGAATAATAATGGACTAGGTGCTCTCTGTGTCTGTCGTGTCCCCAGAGCAGCTCTGCAAGATCATTGAATCTAATATCTCCATTATCTCTCAGAGTTTGCTCTGACCCCAAATTTCATGGCAAAAGCCTTATGTAGTGGAGGAAACCAGGACAATGGTGAGAGCTGTTAGGTGATTCTGGGCATGAAAACCCATCAAGAGTCAGAAGAAATCATATTTCATAGTAATCGTAAAAGTCAAAATTAATGTTACAATTTTCATCAGGAATAAGCATTCAGCATCTTAAATGAAGACAGGATCAGTATTACTGAGTTTCCTTTCTGCTTCAGGCTCCAATATGGCTTGGCATAGCCCCATGACTGAGCCTGTCTTTATTTAAAATGTTGACATTTTATTCATCATGGAATTCTGCATTAATTTTATACCTTAAGAAGTATTGAGTTAAACTTAGCTTATTGGAGAAGGATTTCCAGTACTCCCGGAATAATGCCATGCTTTCTTTGACCTAGTAACAGATTTGGTACTGAAGCTAGGTCTTCAGAAATAGATACCTTAAAGCCTGATGCCAGGGCTTGCCTGTGATAGGTTCTCATCAAATGCTGCTCTGTCTACTTTTGGACTCTATTGAGGATTAGCTCCAAAATATAAGCCAGCGAGTTTGTAAAATTTACTCTGGGCTGCAGATTGGTTATCAACATTCAGCTCAATTTCTTCCCCCGTGTGATGTCAGTGGTTGAGAGAACGGATTATTATCGGAAGGAAAGCTGACCTCCGAGGCCCGTTCTCCAGTCTCATCCCCAGTAACTGACACTTCTGGAAGGAAGCATCCTGGGTGCTTCCACTTCCTTTCAGCAGGTGTTAACTACCTGCTCAGGGCCACGGGCATCTGCAGGCGTCACCTCCCCTCTGACAGACCTCATTAAAGCCAGGAATGGGCCGAGATGAAGAGAGTGATGGCCCATGAAATCACAGAACTATGTACACGACAAAGAAGGAATCCTGATGGGCGAGCGATCACAGACACTCACTTTGCTCTCCACTCCAGTATTCTATGGCATAAAATAAAGATAAGTTTTCTCTCTTCTTTACCCATGGAAAATTGTTACTTGCTTTGAGTGGAAGGATATTTGCAAGGCTGCTTTTGTGATATACAGCTACTTTCACCTCTAGTCAAAGCATTTCAGAGATCAATTTTCACAGCACTGGCAGAAGACAAGGGATATATCTGTTAGTTGCCCTGGATTTCACTCCTGACAGTGATTGAAACTGCCAAGACCACCTTTCCTGAAGCTGGTTCCCACCTGACATCAGTCAGCTGAAAAAAGGACTAGGGATTATCAAAGGCAAGTGAGACTTCCAGAAACACCAGGGGCACATCGATTTGGCATCTTCCTCCCTGGAATGTGGTCGAGGTCATATTTTGTCAACATATGCAGAAAATGTCATACTGGAGAGGACAGAAGCCGTGCTGAGAATTAGACACGCAGTGACTGCTTCATTCACTGCTGCACACTGAGCCTTTCTCCTGAGTCTGAGAGCGGTTTTCTGTTAAGAAACATTTGTTAAGCCTGCACTATGAACCGTCACTGTGCCAGGACACAAGTGTGCACCAGGCATGCTCTGAGGGGTTTTAGTATCATGGAGGAGCAAGCGAGCAGAGTAAGGGAGTCCCAAGCCATGCCAGCGTCTCATGAAGGAACAGAATGGAGTGTGTGTGTTCCGGGCTGCCTTCAAAGCCGTGGGTAATGTAGAATTTCTCTTTTTCTAAAACGAGCCTTTTTTTAATCTCAGAGTTTTTTGGGAGGGTTAAACAAGGTCACATATGCACAGTGCTTATACCAGTGGTTAGCGCACACTGAGCCGTTGATGAGCTTTAGCTGTCAACAATACACTCTCCTAATGAGAGGAGTACATGCAGACTTTGGTGCCAGCAACAAGCATTTGGAGTCTGCGCACCCGTAGGGTGTGATGGAGTTGCTGGAGCCCTAGAAGAAACGACGTGGACAAAGTCACAGAAGGTTGAGAAGAGCTGGTGCGTGCGAGCTGGGGGTGGGGAGCAGGTGGTTAGGCGGGGGCTTGTCCACCTTCTCCAGTCCAAAAGACTAGCTATTCCCACGGGAACCAAAGTGACCTGACAGACCTCAGCAGATCTGAGAGGCCTGCAGGGTTGGCAGTAGAGGTGAGTGAGTTCCAGACCTTGAAGGGAGTCAGAGAGATGCCTGGCTATACTGAATGACTACGGGCACCCCTGTAAAAACAGTAAGGCACGGGCCGCTGGGACAGCTTCTTCCTGCTTCGCACAGCCCCGGCAGCAGCGCTTTGCACTTGATAAATATTGCGTTCACTGGTTTGACGATCCATTGATTATTGCTCCTGTGCTGTTTATAAGGTCTGACACTCATGTAGAAAGAGTGTTGCCTTCCTTGAAGCTCTACTGCAGTTGTTGACTAAGGATAACACATTCTCCCATGATTCCCCCACTCAATTCCTAATTTCTTCCTGTGCCACAACTCCATATCTTTGTTATTGAAATGATTATCTTGACAACAGGCAATTCAGTTCCTCCAAAAATAAAAGAAAAGCATTCTTAGAAAATCATTAGAATGGTTAGCACGAAATTAAAAATTTAAGAGGCATCTCATGTTAAAAGGGGCACTAAGGGGGGGTGTGTGTGGTGGGTGATACCAGGGCTTGGAGAAGCTGGGCTGGGCCATGGGGCTCATTTCCTTTATGAGCTGGATATCTCTTTGGCATTTTCCTATTTCATTTGTCAAACAAATTCAGGACACACTTTCTACAAATTGCTACCTTAGTCTCAATTTAGATGGCTTTAATCAGCTTTCTCTTTCTGTCCACAGTGTCTAAGTTGTACCAAATTTGGGAATCGGGTTTTAATTATGCTATCATTATTAAGGCAGCAGGTGGCTTTTAATGAGATCCTGAAACAGAACCGTTTCCTCCATGTCCAATCAAAAATCCACATTTGCTGCCTTGACAAAAAATATGAACTGTTTTCTCAGTTGTGGGGAAATGAATCCATGAAGATGATGGTTATTCTGAAAATTAAAGTTTCTGATTGAACCTGCTTTCATGGTTTTCTGATGGGGGAACATTGAACTTTTTGGAAATAAATAATAACTATGCTTGCCCAAAAATAAAAAAGAAAGTCTTGCAAATTAGCCTCAATCTGGGGTGAACAATTAGTTTCGAGCTGTGACTAAGAAGCCGTATTTTTCAATTCTCCAAGAGTTTTACTGGGAGAAAAAAGCTGAATATCTGTGAAAATGCATGTACTTGTTCAGCATAAAAGGGAGTCTGAGCAATGAGGATTCTGAACAGCCTCGCTGAACCAGGAGCTGCTATTACTTCCCGAAGCCCAGATTTCTCAGGTTGTTGTTACATTTTTGTATATAGCTCAGAAAGTTAGGTGAAATTTCTCAGAAATTCATCTCTGCATTTTTTTTTTTCTTGAAAAGCTTGCTAGTTTAGATGTAAAGGCAGCCCAGATCTTCCGCCAGGGGGATAAATGCTTGGATTGTAAATTCTTTTCTTCAAGTTCACCATCAAAGCCTCTGTGTAGGGATGTGAAGTAAACAGATATCACTCAACACAAGAAAGATTTCTTAGCTGCAATGTATTAAGAATTTTCATTTGCCAGCTTTTAGGTATTTAATTCTCTTATTTTTTTCTCTACACACATACCTGTTTACTTGTAGATCAAAAGGTGTACAAGAGGAGATAATCTGGACTCCTGGGATTCCAAGTTGGTACCATAAATGAGGTTTATGCCCCCCCCCCCGTGTGCACACATGTTACAGACTATTAGGACACACAAGCCACAGTGTGCTTGGGGAGGTCAGAGAACAATCTCAAAACAGGGTCTCTTGTCTCCTGCTGCATATACCCCGCCAGCGGACCCTGGAGCTTCCGGGGGCTCCCCTGTCTCTGCCTCCAGTTCTGCTCTAAGAGTGCTGGCATTACAGATGAGCAGTAACCACAGCTGGCTTCTTTGTGGGTTCTGGGATTCTGAACTCAGCAGGCACCCGAGTGTCATCTCCCCGCCTTAGCTTAAGCTTTTCAATTGATACAAAATGTCTTCCTCCTCTCTGTTCGTCCATTTTAGCCTATACATCTTGTATTGTTTTATCAGCAGCAGTTTATAAACAATGGGCTTGTTGCCGTGGAAGGTGGAGGTTCCTAGATGAGAGGCCATGTCTGGTGACGCACTATAACGAGGGAGGGCACGCTTTTGTAAAACCTCATTCTGAACATTAACGTGATGCGGCTGTGACGTTGGATCTAGTAACTTTCTTATTTGGCTGCACTCCCAAATCCTTGCTTCGGGGATTCATGGACTTTAGGAGACACACTGAAACCATTTCACCTTCATGACATTTAGAACAGTTGCTTGATTTTTTCATTGATTTGATTTATCATATAAAAAACTAAAATAATTGACATTTTTAGTAAAGAAAACATTGGTAAGGACTTTCTGGCCTTCTGATCAGTTCAAACCGTGTAGGGCTGAATGTGTCAATGGACAGAGGTAGGTCCCCAAGGAAATGAGGTTGTCATGAACTCTAAATGAGCCCAACAACCTTCCCAGTTCTCTTTCCAGTGCCTTTCCATGTACCCTATACCCCATTTTGTTAAACCTCAATAAGGAGAGCCCAAGCAGGCACGAGTGAATATCAGTGAACCTTTGAGAACCTGGGAGGAGTTAAGAGGAGAAGTGAGGAGGAGGCAGGCATTAGGGACCTGGGCAACTGTACTTGGTCGTTTGATGTTAACTTTTCACCAACTGGAGTTGTCAGAAAGGAAGGAGCCTATGTGAAGAAAATACTTCTATAAGATCAGGCTGTAGGCAAGCCTGTAGGGCATTTTCTTAGTGATTGATGGAGAAGGATTCAGCTCTTTGTGGGTAGGGCCATTCCTGGGCTGATGGGCCTATCAGAAATCAGGCTGAGCAGGCCAGGAAACTGCGCACTCCATGGCCTCTGCTTCAGTTCCTGCCTCCAGGTGCCTGCTGCATTTGAATTCCTGTCCTGACCTCTTTCAGCAATGAAATAGTGGTGTGGCAGTGTAAGCCAAATAAAGTCCTTCCTCCCTAAATTGCTTTGATGGTGGTGCTTTACCACTACAATAGAAACTCTAAGGCACAGACTACAATGGACAGTCCCGCAGCTGGAGACAGTGGTCTTTGGCTGTATAAGAAAGGGAACTGAGAAAGCCTGGAGCAGGATGCCAGGAAGCACTGTTCCTCATGGCCTGCTTCAGTTTCTCCTTCCAGCTTCCTGCCTGCCTTGCATTGTGCCATGGATTTCTTTGATGCACTGCAGGCTGTGAGCTGAAATAAAACCTTTTTCCCCCAAACTGGTTTTAGCTAGTGTTTTATCACAGTGGCAGGGAGCAAATTAGGAGGTTTGAGAATTCAGGGATCAAGATTGAGAACAAGGAGTTGATGTAAGAGTGCTAGGAATCATGTAGGGAGCTAGGGCTAGGAAAGAGGGATAAAGAGGATGGGACTTAGGACTACGACTATGTCATGGTGGTGATGATATAGCTAGCTTAGGGACAGACTGTAATCTAAAACCATGTGAGCAACTGCATGAAAGGTCACATTCAACAACTTTACCCTGGAAAAGACTGTAAAACCTATAGCAGAACAGAATTTAACCCCTATTGAACAAGGGAAGAGAAGGGGAGAAAAGAAAGAAAAAAAAGTATCAATTAAATTATTGAAGAGGTTCATAAGCTACTTACAGTGTGTGACATTACCTGGGGACTGTGAGGAGGGGACAATGAAACTCAATTATTATTTGCATGCTAATTCATTTCCCTTTGTGTGTTTATCTTCCTCCCTTCCCTGTTTTCTGTTTTTTACTTTGTCCCTTTGTGTTTGGGCAGAGAATAGAACATCTATTCAAAGACATCAACATATAAATAGCTCATATAGTCAGAGATAAGTCTGAGGGGGTTCTTTTTTACATCACACCTCTGAGTGACATGAGAAAATAACATTTTTTTTAACATAATACATATACTCTTTAAGATGAAAAAAATGACACAATGTGTTTCAATGATGAAGAAATAAAGAAATTTTAAACATGGGTTTTGTGGTATAATTTTTAATAAGAATATTACTAATAAATTACCATTATTATTTAAAAAGAAAATATAATAACTCTACTTCAATGCTATGGAAAAACTTACATCTTAAAATTTGCATGACATTAAATGAAAATTATAGACATCCCTGTAAACATGTTAGTATTCTTGTGAATCTGTTTCATTTTTAGAAATTTCAAGCATTAATATTATATTTAATCCATTCCCCCAGTTACATAATGGCAATGATTTCAAAAATTGACTTTGTTTAGTATGAAAACACATCTCCTTTAATGGTCAGAAATATTTGAAAATCTGTGGGGTTATGATTGTCATTATATGATATGCATTTGAATCTCATTCACCTGCTTTTTATGACATTTATTTTTCATTTATTCAAGAGATATTTGTATTTGCTATCTGTGGCTGTTCTTGGCCATACAGTAACCATTCTTCTTTCTAAGAACTCTGAGTTGATTGGCTGTACTTGATTTCTTTTTCCAACTTGAAGTAAGCTAGGGTTATACAGTGAATAGGGACTATGTGAAAAAATGCCTAAATCAGGTTGACTGTAGGCAAGTCTGTGGAAAAAAACTTTTTCTTTAAAGATTGATGGGAGAGGGCTGAGGCTCTCTCATGGCACATCAGGTACCATCTCTGGGCAGATGGTCCTGTGGTGTGTTAAACAAGCTACATAAAGCAAGGGTAGCATGGTAGCAAACCAGTAAGTAATAATCCTCTTCAGGCTTTGCTTCAGTTCCTGCTTCTATGTGCCTGACTTGAGTTCTTGTCTTGTCCTCACTCAGTGATGTACTATAAGCTATAAGGTGAACCCTCTTATCCCCAATATGCCTTTGCTCTTGGTGCTTATCATAACAATAGACTTGGGCAAACCCTTAATTTTCTTTACGGGCATTAACTTGCCTCCATTGTTTTACGCCTTCGTAGATTGGTGAGTGAAAGTGGCTGTCTTTCACCTCAGAGGCCCATAAGCTCCATTGGTGTTTCTTTCTACACACATTCCTACCACCACCTTGAAGCATCCAAAGTCAAGACAAATGATGTGAATTGTTCAGCCAGACATTCTCTTTTGGACTGACAGACTTCAAAGAGTGCAATCTATGCTTTAGTAATTCATCTTCCTTTTATTCCCCGAGAAGCTGTTATGCCCAGGGGAGGGGTGTGTCTGGAGTCTGTCCTGCCTCTGAAACCTTCTAGTGTTTCTTGATTCCCACTTATCCCAAACCTTCCCATCTTTCCTCTCAATGAGAGCCTTTTCACTCTTACAATAACCTTCTTTTTTCTTCCTTAACCAGAATTCATCTCTGATATTTACAAAGTTGGGAACAAACACTATGCTTGAAAAGCTTGTAGTGTAGTATCCTACTACAGATTTTTATATTAGAATCCACGTGAGGGGACATTGAGATTAGGCCCCTTCAATAATCTACTTCCCAAGCCACCAACATTTAGGCTTGTAGCTAGGTAGTAGAAGGCAAAATTAACTCCCTGAACAGTAGGACTTACATGGCACATCTGACCTGCTCTGTTTCTCCATGTGAGTGGATTTACATCAGACAAAGTAGGAAATAAGAACACATTCATCCATGGAGGTATGGCTAGAGTTAATATTGAAATTAACATTAGGTCTCCTCCGGCTCCCAGTAATTGACAGCAAAAGTGATCTATTGTCATGACCAACTTGGCCATTCAATAAGTTAATACAGAAACCAATTAAAATTTCTTGCCCCTAAAAAAAAAACCTACTTACCATTATTTTTGGCATTTTATTACAATAAAGAAAATGTATATAAATGGAACAAAGGCACTCAATACAATTTAAAGAGAAATAAATCCAGCATGGCACATGCTTGCATTCCTATGAGAATATCATGAAGGGTTAGTCTGACTTTTCCCCAAGCGTATCTAACAAGACTAATTTCTCATGTAACATCTGCTCTGGAGTTAGGAGACTTTATGCACACATGCCAATAGTGGTTTTAAATAATATAAATACTTGGTTGAAGATGGATACTAATGTCCTCTTTGGAACCATTGTGGTCTATCAGGTCAATAATACTCATTTAAAAAACTCTCCAAAATTATTTTCATACAATGGTCCCTGAAGATAATAAAAGGACCATTATGGTTTGCCAGTCAATAATCTATATTTTAAAAACATACTCCAAAATTCATTTCCTTTTCTATGTCAATGTCAGTTTAAACTACCTCAATTAATTATTGTTAGGAAGGAGAGCTGTAATCGGTTTGAACTTCACCTGTAACTGTTCCTCCGATTCAGGTTTTGCTCCTTTTGGTATGTTAGGCAAGGTTAGTACTAATAGCTCAGAGTAATGTAATAAGGAAAACTCACATGGTAAGATGAAGCAATAATTTTTTAAAGGAAAAACACAACCTTGGGGCTGGAAAGAAGACTGAGTGATTAGGGTCAGGACCATTCTTGCAGGGGGCCCTAGCTTGGCTTCCCAGTACCCATGGCAGATGGCTCACAACTAGCTGTGGTTCCCGCACTAGTGGTACTGGATGCCTTTTGCCTCCACAGACACATTTACAGAATTAATTAAAATGCGTGTTTTAAAAAATGAAGTAGAAAAACCATTCTGTAATCTTAATGGTAAATTGGGCAAAAGTAAACTTGTATGTTCAATTGACCAAGTTGTTCAAGGTAATTTCTAGTATTCTGGATATATATTTTTTTAATTCTTCATTTTATAAAATGGTTATATCAGATCCTTAAACATAGCCAAGCCAATGTAAGCATGGCCAGGGGGCTCAAAATAATGTCCTTTGAGCTATAATTTCCCATATATTTGATTTGTGAGAGTCAGAAACCCTTTAATGTTTAAAATATAGACATTTAAAATACAGCTTATGTATTTGATATCTGACAATTGAGACTAAAATCGCTTATGCTTTTATAGACACTGAGCCAAGATGTTAAGGACTAAACTGCTAAATTTATTCTAGAGGGAAGCACTGACGATTGGAAATAAGGTTACATTTCTTCTTTTAAGCCTCTGGTTTGTGTGCATGTGTGCTTGATTTACAGTGCTGGAATTCTGTGATTTAACTGTATTATTTTGGTCTGCAGCTTGTTGGATGTTGGTAAACTGGAGGCATTTGTCCTTCTTCCTTTGCGGTAGTATTTCAATAGGCAGTTTCTTCTGCTTCAACTATGTTGCGGGTTTCTAAGGATACTTTTAGCTTAATTATTTAATCTTTGTTCATCTTGCTGGGTAGAGGGTGGTGTGTGTGTGTGTGTCAAGGTCTCCAATTTTAAGTAAGATGCATTTCTCACTTTCTGGTCTTGTCTACTGGTACAGTGAGGCCCCAGAACAAAGAGATGGGTTGGTGCAAAGAGAAAAAAATGGGGTTTTTGGAGTTATGGACAAGAAAAAAAGAGGAACTCTGAGGTATCCTGTATCCACAGCATGGGGCTAAATAGTAGGCCATGGGAAAGGGGTTCCAAGGCAGGGGTGGACAATGGACAGGATTGGAGTGTGGGCAGACTTTGACATCAAACCCCAGGCCCTAGTTGAAACCGCCACACTTCACATTATGAAATCTGTGCCCAGGCCACTAAGAGTCACCAGCGAAATCAGAGTCTTTGACAAGAGTCTCCTGTTCTCTCCATAAAGGCTGAGTGCCTGCTTTGTGCTACTGTCTAAGAGTATCAGGGGAACACTGGACCAAGACACAGGTCCCTGGCTGCCAGGAGCTTCATGAGAGCTGCTTCTCCAGTGAGCATATTCAGGAATGTAAAACCATAACCATCAGAAGGAGAGGTGGCCCACAAAACAGACCATTGGCCTTTTCCCAAAGGCTTCCTCCAGGACACAGATTCAGACTGGAGCAGAAGTGCAATTGAAGGCTATGAGCTGATTCTACCACTACAGTGGCAACAAACACTTTCTGGATGTTTGCTCTACAGCATGGACTCTGTGAAATGCTTTTAAGTGAGAGTTTAATGTTAAAGAGAAAAGACTCATGCTAAAGCCTGGCTTCATAGTCTTGACCAGATAATCATAGAGTCTGTGCTCTTCATGAAAAGGACAGTGAGGGCCGTCACTGGGGTGTACATGGGTGGGAAATTAAAGAGCTCAGGGAGCCTCACTTGCTGTTATAAGTTCATGCAGTCCTCACAGAGTTAAGAATTAGAAGTTGTAGTTGTGGTGATTCAGGCTCAGTGTTCATAATAATCCTTTAGTTAAGTCTTTCGGCAACAGCTGTTTTACCTTCACAATGTCATTGAAGTCATGTATGTTGCTAGGAATTTTCAATGAGTCCAGACCTTGAGTGGGTATAAATCTGTAAATGTCATCAGCAGGTACGTAGGGCATTCACATCTCTCACAGTACTGGAGACCAGGACTGAAGCCTGGCAGAGCACAGACACTGAGCTATTGTTCAACATTTTTGGCTCAAGTGTGCAAACTACGGCAGGCAAGGGGGCTGGGGACCAGACTTCAATGGAGGACATAGAAGAGAATGTTAACTTCAAAACAGTTTAGCTTCATCCTTGTGGCAGTCAAATCCAGATTTTCACAATTGAAATGTCTAACTAGGATGACTTTTGATTGGCTAGATTTTCATTTTTTCAGCTTACAAAGGATCCAGATTTCTGAATCAGGTACAAAAATGTACAATTGCAGACTCACATTTTTCTTTTTTTAATTTTAATTTTTTATATTAATTACAGTTTATTCACTTTGTATCTCAGATGTATCACCCTCCTTCATTCCCTCCCAATCACACCCTCCCTCCCTCATTTCCTCCCATGCACCTCTCCAAGTCCACTGATAGGGGACGTCTGCCTCCCTTTCCACCTAACCCTAGCCTGTCAGGTCTCATCAGGACTGGCTGCATTGTCTTCTTCTGTAGCCTGGTAAGGCAGCTCCCCCATCAGGGCAAGATGATCAAAGAGCCACCATAGAGCTCATGTCAGAGACAGTCCCTGTTCCCCTTACTAGGGAATCCACTTGGACACTGAGCTGCCATGGGCTACATCTGAGCAGGGGTTTCTAGGTTATCTCCATGTATGATCCTTGGTTGGAGTATCCAGTCTCAGAAAAGACCCCTGGACACAGATTTTTTGGTTCTGTTGTTCTGCTTATTGCAGGTCTTTCTATCTCTCCCATCTTTCATAAGATTCCCTGCACTCTGCCCAAAGTTTGGCTATGAGCCTTAGCATCTGCTTTGATATCCTGCTGTGTAGTGTCTTTCAGAGGCCCTCTATGGTAGGTTCCTGTCCTGTTTCCTGTTTCCTCAACTCTTCTGATGTCCATCCTGTTTGCCTTTCTGAGTGAGGATTGAGCAGCATCCCAGGGTCCTCCTTGCTTGGCTTCCTTAGGTGTGCAGATTTTAGTATGATTACCCTATATCATTTGTCCAATATCCACTTATACCTGTGTGTCTTTCTGCTTCTGGGATGCCTCACTCAGGATGACCTTTTCTGGATTCTATGATTTGCCTGCAAATTTCATGATTTCCTTGTTTTTAATTGCTGAGTAGTATTCCATTGTGTAAGTGTACCACAATTTCTGTATCCATTCCTCCGTTGAGGGATATCTGGGTTGTTTCCAGGTTCTGGCTACTATGAATAAAGCTGCTACAAACATGGTTGAGCAAATGTCCTTGTTGTATACTTGAGCATCTTTTGTGTATGCACTTAGGAGTGGCATAGTTGGATCTTGAAGCACTATTCCTAATTGACAGACACACATTTAAGTTACTATATGGAATATGCCAAGAGATACATTGTTGACTTCCTAAATAGTCTCCAAAGTGATGATGGGGTTCTCAAGAACTGACAGCACAGTTCTGAAAGCTTTCTGATGACTCCACTCTAAGGGGGGCAATTTCAGACCTTTCTGTTCTAAGACAGCCATGCTCCCACAGACTAAATCCCAGACGTCCTGCCACTTGCTCATGGCTCTTCCTGTACAACACGCAGATCCTGTTATGTACTGGACATACATTTGACCTTGACATCTATAAGGCTTCAAGTAGAGAAAAGATGATGTCCAGAAATCAAAGCAATTAGGAAGAAAAGTCAAATTTTTTAATACGCACAATAATAGAAAAATCTCATCAATAGTTTCCCTATGGACAGTGAATATCTCAGCTTTTTCCTACTAGGATCAAATTGTTTCTAGCTTTTGGAAAAGATATTTAAAAAAATATTTGAAAACCAATCGCAAAAGAAAGTTGTAAAGACCTGTCACCTCTTCATCTTATCAGCTGGAATTCATGCTTCCAGTGCCCTCTTCCTCCAAGTGAGTGATCTAAGAGAGATTCACAGACCTTTCCTCAAGCAATGAGGAAATAAAAACGGAGCTTCTCATTTCTATCATCAGAGACATCTTTCTTCCTTTCCACCGTGTTACATCATGAAATCGACAGGCATATGAGCAAATGAATATTGGCCCTCCCAGATAAAATCCTAACTAATACGATGCCATCATTCATCTTCACTACTTTGACTTTGTCCTGGCAGATTTTCCTCAGTGCATTTAGGACCACCAATTCTTTTCTCCCTTTTCTCTCACCTGTGATAAAAGAAATGTAAATAAGGTCAAAGCTGTAGGGCATTTTTGGTTATTTTATGGTTTGAGTATGTTATTTCATCAAACACTAAGGACAAACCATTTATAGATCAGTTAAGGAAGATAATTTGTCTTCAATACAGCTATTTCTGGCATCAAAAGAGGGAACACCTGGTATCTTTCCTCCCCACACAATTCCAATTTTACTTAAAATTCTGAAAAGTTAGAGATGAGAGAAGAATGTTAAGCTTTGTTTTCAAGTAATGTTCCATGGTTGTTTGTGAGAGTCATGTTTGCATTATATATGCCTTGATGCTCCTAAGTCAGAGGGGAATAGTAGCTTCCGCTGACTCACCAACTTTTTTAATTCTGTGAAACAAATCCCTCTGGAAAAATGAATATTAATAATTAGACAGTATCCAATTAGAGGCCATAGGCCAGCGCTAATCCCTCAGCTTAGAAATCCACAAAGCTCATGGAACAGCGCAACCTTAAACTAACAAACCCTATTAACATAAAATTAATGATAATAGTTTGGTGTGAGAGATTTTAGCTCCCTTTAGTAAGTTTGTTGACATAATTTGTTTCCTTCTTCTTTAACGTCCATTTTCAGCATAAAATTTCCACATTGCCCTTTGACTCAAACTTGTAATTTTCATGTTGTATCAGTTTAAGAAATCTTTAACATGATTTTTTTTTCTCCTCTCAAATTAAGTATACACATAGGCTAGTCTCCTTAAACTCAGTAAGGAATTCCTGTGTCTCTAATCGTAGAGTTCTGTTTGTATTTTAACTTACTCAGAGTGGGGCTATCCTTAAGTGGTAGCATGAGCTCCTGTGAGCTCTGTTTTAGAGAGAAGTCAGTGGCGGCTTCAATAAGCTAAGTGAGCTCTGCAGTGCTGTAACTAAGGTCTAGGCAATTGACTTCTGTCGGCCATGTACATAAGCCTGAGAGAATGGAATTTTGACAGTGTTTCTCATTGAGCAGTTATGCTCAGACCTAATAAAGCTCGTCTAGGCTCCTTCTTGGGACCTCTGCTGCAGCAAATTGGAAGGGAAACCTAACAGACAAGAGATGATGGGGCTGGGATTTTCCTTAAGGCTGGAAACATCATGTTTCTTTTAAATGCAGCTTGGAGATCTTGATTCTTATATATTTCCCCAGCATTCTTCTTAATCTCACTGCAGCATGTCAGATGCTAATTTGAAATAAACTTGTGTCTTCTTAATAGGCACAAAACTGAAGTCTTACAGCTTACAAATGTTTAAAGTAAGAAAAGAACCAAATGCTCTTGGGGAGGAACATTTTCAACCCTTGTACAGTAAAGGGAAGAGATGTGAATGTTGTCAAGGTCTCAGTTGACATGGTACTCACAAATAATTTCCCTGGTGCACACAGATGCTTCGTGTCGGACTAAAGCCAGAGTGTTAAGCTTCAATAATAATAACCAAATTCCAATGAAATGCCAATACAACCTTTAACTTCCCGAGTTAAAAAACTTTGCTTATCTTTTCCTTGAAAGTCTCTTCAAGCAGGGTTTTTATGCCATAGGAGTGTTGTACTTTTGTGATTGACATGGAATATCTATCCATTTCATTTTCAATAATTCTTGACCATTCTGAATTAGGAAAAGAGTTAGAAGAAAAATAATTCTGATTATTTTGCCTTTCTGCTGTATTCCTATGATGTTTTGTAAAATATTCATTTTAGGGAATATAAAATTTAACCTCACATGTATCAAAACCACAGATGGAAAACAACTAAGAAACATGTTTTACCTCAACAAATTAGTTGAGCTTAAGAAAATGATAATAAATTAGTTACATTGGGTAAGACATGGAGAAAAGGCATCATTTTACATAGCTGGTAAGATTTCAAGATTGGAACAGCATGCCTAGAGGGCATTTTATCAACATCTGTCAAAACATGCTAAAATGGACCTCGTTTTTGATCTGGCAATTCTTTTCATAGTAAGGCGATTGTTAGAGGTAATTCTGAGGATACTTGTCCTCAGATTTTTCTCATGCTCTATAAGCTCAGTGGGTTGTTGAGTAAATTTTGACAGGCATACATCATGTAAGATATGTTGTTCAAGGTGTTGCTATGAGAAATTGCTCACGTAGTGCTTTAAAGCATTAAGAAAATCATTTGATCACCTCCCCCTGAGGGGGGAGCAGCCTTACCAGTCCTGATGAGACCTGATAGACTAGGGTCAGATGGAAGGGGAGGAGGACCTTCCCTATCAGTGGAATGGGAGAGGGGCATAGGAGGAGAAGAGGGAGGGTGGGATTAGGAGGAAATGAGGCAGGGGGCTACAGCTGGAATACAAAGTGAATAAACTATAATTAATAAAAATAAAATGATTTTAAAAAAGAAGAAAAAAAGAAAGTCGTTTGTGGAACACAGTGCATGAATGGTTCAGCACAATTTTCTTGGTATCTCTTGCTGGGACTGATACAGTTCTCCAAGGTTTAATCTGTGAAGAGCTTTTGTTTGTTTCGTTTTTTTTTTCTTTTCTTTCTTTTTTTAATTTTTTATTTAACTTTTATTAATTACACTTTATTCATTTTGTATCCCCTCCATAAGCCCCTCCCTCCTCCCCTCCCGATCCCACCCTCCCTCCCCTTTCTGCATGCATGCTCTTCCCCAAGTCCACTGATAGGGGAGGTTCTCCTCTCCTTCTTTCTGATCTTAGTCTATCAGTTCTCATCAGAAGTGGCTGCATTGTTATCTTCTGTGGCCTGGTAAGGCTGCTCCCCCCTCAGGGGGAGGTGATCAAAAAGCAGGCCAATCAGATTATGTCAGAGGCAGTCCCTCTTCCCATTATTATGTAACCCACTTGGATACTGAACTGCCTGCTACATCTGTGCAGGGGTTCTAGGTTATCTCCACGAATAGTCCTTGGTTGGAGTATGCTTCGTTTTTTAAATCAGGGTGTTACTGTGTGGCCCTGCTTTTGACCTGGAACTCATTTCCTACATCAGGCTGACCTGCGAATTGGGGGAAATGCTCCTGCTTCTGCCTCCCCTGTTTTGGGATTACAGGTGTATACCACCTTTCTCTGTTTTCTCATGTCTTCATTTGATGGCTGAAGTCTTTTTTATTAGTAGTATCTATCTTTCTTTCTCTCCCTCCCTTCTTATGCTTTGTCTTCCTATTCTCTTTTGATGTAGGAGAAAAAAGCCAAAAAGTTACCTGAGAAAAGCTGCAGTGGGCAGCTATGCATTATTTATACCTGCGTGAGCGTCCCTTGAGTTATTCTATAACTATGACGTGGAGATGCCCTACATGAATGTTTTATCTGAAAACATGCAAATTAATCCAGGTTGGTGGTGATCCTCTGGTCAGCCTTCCTTCCTATGGACAAAACCGGTTGTGGATCCATTGCAATTTCCTTAATTTGTGCTTTTTTGACCTCTCTTTTGACCTGCTTCTAACACCTTTTCTGATTCTCTGATTTAATTAATAGGCTAACTAACATTCCTGACAACTGCTCACTGTGTATCTAAACAAGAGCCATGACTTTACCTCTTTTTAGAAATTACCATTTAACATTGATTTTTCTGCTTTTATAAGGTGAGTACATATAACCTTTTTTATTGAGGAAGCAAAGGTGATTTAAAAGAATCTTATATATTGCTTTACCAAAATGGCATTTTTAATGTAATATATTACAGGGTTTTCTAGAGGAAAAGAACTTATAGAATGAATGAATGAATCATCTATCTATCTATCTATCTATCTATCTATCTATCTATCTATCTATCTATCTATCTATCATGTATCTATAGACAAAGGGAACTTATTTGAATGGCTTATTAGAATGTCTTACAAGCTTTGGTCCAGCTAGTGCAAGAATGGATGTTTACCTCTGGTTCAAGAATCTAGTCATTGTTCAGTCTGAAAGGCTGGATGTCTAAGCTGGTCTTCAGTATATGCTGGAATCCTGAAGTAGGCTCTTATGTCAGTGAAGGAATGGAATTGCTATTAAGAGCAAGAACAAGCAGGCAAAGAGGTAGCAAGCTTCTTTCTTCTATTCTTCCTATATGCTGCCAGCAGAAGGTGTGGCCCAAATTAAAGGTGTCCCCCCATCTCAAAAGGCTTGGACTAAAGGTACATCTTCCTCCCTCAAGGATCTGTATTAAAAGTGGGTCTCCTCACTTCAAATTTAAAAATATCAGTCAGAGTACGGCCAGCCATTCATCTGGGCTTTGGTTAATTCCAGATGTAGTCAAGTTGACAGCTAATAGTCACAGGCCTCCCCGAGGAGGAACAGATGCTCTTAACTGTTAGGACATCTTAACATCCCCAAGTGCTTGATTTTGAACTGTGGTGTTTTTCAATAGTTTTTTTCTGTTTTAAAGTATCTTTCTAGGGTGCTGAAATAATACCCTGTTCATAGCTGTAACAATTGCCTTTCAAATTTACCTAAGATTTTCCTCATGAAAATATAGTATCCTTAATCATAGAAAAAATCAAGAAAATACTGGAAAATATTAGCTAGGGAAAGGAAGGAAGCACCATCTGTATTATTAACCATGAGCATTGATTTCGTAAATTTTATTCTCTTAATGTACACTATTTGGAAGATTTTTACAACAGTGATTTGGATATGGAGAGTCCAACTTGGTTCTCAACTGGTGGATCCGGTCATTGACAGGTGACTGGATCATGAGGCTGTTGACCCGATAGATGAATCAATCCACTGATACATTCAGAATCTCCAGGCACTGTTCAGAGTTGGTAGGAGCTTAAGGGGGGGAGGGTCCCGCTTGAGAAACTGGAGCACAGGGTTTGTGCTCTTGGGGGCTCTGTCTTGTCTTCATACTTCTCCCTCCATCCCTTCTCCATTCGTCCTGCTGCTTCCTGGCTGCCAAGAGGTGAGCAGTCAGTCTACCTCACTATCTGCGGTGTTCTGACTTTCAAATTGTGGGAAGAGATAAATCTTTCCATCCACCTTCCAGTTGATTTTCTCAGGAATTTGCTCAACGGTGACATTAAAAATGACCGAAACACACTCTGAAGAACACCGTTTCACAAGGGCGGGCACAAGGGGTCAGATCTGGCTCCAGTACCCCCTGTCCTCAGCCCCGCGATTGGCACCCCCCCTTGATTTCCCACATGATTCATGGACAGTCCAGACTAAGGGAAATGTCGCAGAATCAGTGACTGCTGCAGGCTTCATGCGCTGTCTTTGCTTGTTAGATAGTTGGTATTTTTTGTTCTTGTTAGTTTGTTTTATTCGCCGTAGGAGGTAGGAGGTGTTGTTAGTTGACTGTTCTTTTAAATGTGACAAGAATATAAAATTAAACTTGAATGGTTTCTGCAATTCGAAGTGACCAGAATTGATTATTTAGAATCACTTCTTGTTCTTATTCTAAGAAGAGATGCATTCTCATTGCTAAAAAGTTTAATATATATATATATATATATGTATAAGTAATCACAAAGAAGTGTTTTTCTATTCAAAAAGCAATAAATTAAGCCCCAAACAAGATACATTTACTGCCTATCTATGCAGTCCTTGTTGGTGTCTCTGTAGACTCACGAATTAAGTCCATGAGTGTTTATTAAAACATGTACTTTATCCCAGGCTCTCTTCTCGACACGACAGTAAGAAAAACATTCCCTTTTTGGAAGGAGTGCATTCTGTTGTAGGCACCAAGACTGTAGACAGCAACTAAAATGGGAACAAAGTCATTTCATGTTATGACCAAGTCATATGAGGAAATCAACAGAGTAAGGCAGCAACTGTAGAAAAGGAAAATCTATCTATCTATGTATCTATCTATCTATCTATCTATCTATCTATCTATCTATCATTTATCTACCTACATATCTACCTACATACCTATCTATGATCTATCATCTGTCTATCTCTGTCATTCTCCATTTATCATTATTTATGCTCCTATGGACATTATTCTCATTTATTAGTTTTGAAATTCTTACAAGAGGAGTGAGCCTGTGTTTTAACCAGGGAGAAGTAGGGCCAGTTTCAGAGCTGTGTTAAAGTCACAGCCTCATTTTGGGTGATACTTGTGGAACTACATTTTTATCGTGCATCTTAGTTTTCTCATCTGTTAAGAAATGACTTATCAGCCTTTTAAAAAGAATCTATCGGGAAAAAAATTGAGCAAATCTCTTAAAATAGTCTATAGCTTTTTAGTATTTATAGCGAGTAACCTAAAAATGTCATTAAGATCTTCAAAATATCCACATACAAATATCAGTCAACACAGAGTTAACAAATTGTTACTAAAAAGAAAAATAAAAATTAAAAAAAAATAAAACAACTTGAACAACTTAAAAAAACAAAAAAACCCCAAATATCCAGTCAAGTACACTGGACGCAATGTCCCATGCTTCTCTGTACTCAATATGTTTTTTTCATCTTTGCAATGAGAACATGGGTTTTGGATGCTACTTATGTAAACATCATATCTAATATATAAATTTTCTTTTAGTTCTTCCTTAAAATCTTGGATATTCTCTCTGGTATTTTGTGGGCAGGGGAGGGTCTTGTTATCTCTATCGAGTGTCGCTTTGGCTCTTGAAGACAGAGCGTACTTATCAGTAGCTGTACTTGTAGATTAACACACACACACACACACATCTCAGTCCTCATGAACTAAAAATAGCATGACTAAATTGGATCCAGCATCGTACCCTGTGGTCTGGAAGTGGTAATTTTAATTAACGATCACAAAACAAATAAAATTTGTGTATGTTGGAAGCTGTGAAAATGAGAGGCAGCTGCCTCACGTCTGACAGGAACAAGCATGGTGAGCACGCAGCGACCATAAACAACGTAAACACTGGTTGGGGAACTAGCCCTGTTTTGGGGGCTGGAATAGCAAAGACTTTCTGATCCCCTTATGTACACATTATTCATTCTGAAAAGTAAATGATTCTATCTCCTTTTAATACATTCTTCCCAACGGAAAATGTGATCAATAGTAAATGTATTTATTTATGCAGAATTGTATACCTCACTGACATTCTCAAAATGAATTTTCCAACATTCGGCAGAAAATTTCTCCAATGCATGTCAAAAAATTGGGTCTGTCCTTGCTGACATGCATTCCACACTGGCTTTGAAATGTGCCAAGATGAGTGCTTGTGTTTCTTTGGGGGTGTTCGTTCGGGCTCATCCATTTGCTTTTCTGTTGTTGAGCACTGACATAGATTCCCCCTCCCCAATATAGAAGAGAAGGAGGGCTCCAGATGTTAGAGTAATGAAGAGCTCTCACAGACCCGTGGATTTTAGTGATGAGGAAGAGTCTCAAGAGCTCCAGCTCGAAGCCTGCTGACGAACTGTTTTTTCTAGCCCATTATGTTAATAACTATAAGCTCCTTGCATGGTCACATACAAGTCATCCTATAAGCCATGTGCATATCAAATTTCGGATGCATATTTAGTACTCATTTGAAGGCTAACTCCCAAAATCTGTGAGGGCAGGTGTTTGGTCTAGCCTGCTCACTGTTCTGCATATTATCTAGTTCCTGTCATTAATTGTAATTATTTGGATGAATGGCTATATGATGGCAGAGTAAATGAGCTAATTAATGATTATATCCAGACACTTGTCTGGTTGAAATTCACAGTGACTCTCATATATACACACACATATATATATAAATATGTATATTTATATATACAATGTATATTGCATATATAACATAATATGTATATAACATAATATTTATAATTTATAAATTTATAAATATATATATCCCAGTCACACAGACCAATAATAAACAAGGAACATATAAACATATATAGACACATATATATGCATACACATTACTTGTTTATTATTGGTCTGTGGTACTGGGTTTGAACCCAAAACCTTGAAAAAGCTTATACTACCACCTCTGGCTCCTTCCAGTGGTTTTAATTTCACAATGCATATTTTAATGATATGTGCATATGTATGCACATAGATGCTTATATGCACTAATTGCTCTTCATGTATGTGTGCGTGTTTGTGGGCTGGCACATTCATGTGTCTGAGTGCACATGCAAGTGCATTTGCATGACTATGGAGTGCAAGGATGATCTTGGTTATCCATCCTTAGTTGCAGCTCATATTGTCTTTAGAGACAAAGTCTTTTTGTGTCCGCACCAAGTAGTATATGCTAATGATCACTGGAGAGCCACCTGTGTCTCTGCCTCCCCAGTGCTGGGATTACTGGTTTTCACTACCATTCTTGGTTTTATTTTATTTTCTTAACCCATGGGCTCTGAGAAATAGACCCAAATCTTCACGCTACCAGGACAAATGTTTTACTGACTGTAAAGAAGCTCCAAGTGCCCCTGTAACAGTAATGAAAAAGTGCACATCTCTGTTTGCAGCCCAGAGCTGCTCCTCTTACGAAAACTGCCTGTTTGTGCAGGCAGGAGCTTGTCAATGAAAGACCAACTCTGAACTTTAAGGAGACATTCCTATGCAGCTTACTTTGCTGGTTAATGTGGCCTAATTTCTGACAATAAGCAACTGGAGGGAGAAGGGTTTCTTGTGGCTTACAGTATGAGGAGACACAGTCTATAACATGGCCACAAGAGTAGTAGGCCAGTGGCTCCCTCCGTGTCCACAGTCAGAAAGCAGAGAGTAACAGGAAGTGGATCAGAGCTGTAAAACCCAAGCTCCCCACCCCATAACCTACCTCCTCTGGCAAGTCAGGTTCCACAACCTTCCAAAACAGCACCAGCATCAGGGGACCAAGTGTCCAAACACATGTGCCAATGGGGGACATCAAAGGCGCTAAGACTATCTCACAAGACATGACAGGGAGGAAGGGGGAACCCTGTGAGTACGGTAACAGCACTCAAGAGCTGGGTGAGAGAGCTTGCCATAGAGAGAGGAATAGCAGCGAGAGTGTAGTGGGCGGTGAGAAGAAGTGGTGCCCTCCTCAGTGACTGGGTGAAAGGATGCACTGGCTTAGCCCAGTTAGTTCTCAGGAAGAGTTGTGCTCGCTCAGCAGGAGGGCTCAGGATCCCGGGGGAGAGAGAAGGTTGGTCTTTTCTGGTTGATCAGTGCAGGAAAGCAGATCAGCTACAAATTCATTTCATTTTACTTTGGCAGTGCCGGGGGTTGAATCGCGCACATTTTAGCCAAGTGCTATGCCTCTGAGGTGCACCGCAGACCTGTTGGTTACTTTAGGTTTACAGACAGGGTCTTGCTAATCTGCCCAGGTGGTCTGGAGCTCACTCTATAGACAAGGAAAGCCTTGACATCGTGTTCCTCCTGCCTCTAATTTTTATTTGCTATTCATTAATGAATTTAAAATAACCCTGAATTTGTGGAGTCTGTCATTTTGTTCTCATAACAAGGGGCCGCCGTCTGTCAGTCTTGTTACTCCTCTGCAGAAGGGTGGTTCTTTGCAGTAAGCAATTCTGGATCACTAAGGTGTGTGAGTCTTTGAACTTCCCTTGTCTCTGTGGGACCTCACTGCCTGGGGGGAGATACGATACCAGTGGACTGTCAGAGTTGGAGCAGGCTTTTCTCCACTAGCATCTCGTTCCATCCCACACAAGCAGGAGCTAAAGCAAATCCTGGCTCCTGTTTCAAATGGCGACTTTCATTTTGGAAAGTTACAGTGGGAAGAGAAAAAGAGATCATGTCATGATGGCAAGAAGGGCATATGTGTCCCATTTCCTCTGCACTGGCTTCTGGAACCTGTCCCTTCCCAGAACTGCACTGGACATAACCTACCTTGCTTACATGATGTCATAAGGTTCTCAGTGTTATACACATTCACAATGGTGAAACTGACTTGCAGCTAAACGTATCAAGGAAATCCAGAACCTTGTTGTTATGAATAGCATTTATGAAGGACTAAATATAATTTTTTTCTTTCTTCATCATTTTAATGTAAGGAGTTGACTTAACCAAGGGCAGCCAGCATGATCCTAAAAATTATCCTCACAGTGTTCTAATGATGGGCAAAAGAAAACAATGATAGTTGTGTGTGAACAGCCATGAGGAAGTGGAGTGGCAATTTTCCCCCCAAATACATTAAAATATAAGGTTCCATATAATGCCAGGATATTGGCTTGGGAGGAAAGAGAGGCTAGCTCAAATTCAAACACACCATTTCTGATGAAGATAACCCTTTTTTATTCATATAAAGTATTTATTAGGTATTGGATTTTATAAACAGCTTGGTCCCGGAGTCTTTATTTTAAAAAGGTTATCCTGAATGCATTTCCAAGCTTCCTGTGGAAGATTTCTCATAAAAGGAAGCAGAAAATGTATAAATGTAAACAGGCTAATTGTATGCAGATATAAATTATGGATGTTGGTCTTATGAAAAAGCACTGCTGATTTGCAGGGGTCTTACTCAGCAGCTCTGTGTCTTGTCTAAGGGGATATTTAGTATGGCTGTGATGTGCAGAATTTAAAACAAAACTTTGAATTCTGGAGAATAAAACATAGCTCCTTTGTGTTCAGACCACACTGTTGGGAGGCTGAAGTCTTACCTCATTTTATTGCTGTTGGCATCAGCTCTCATTAGCTTTGTCGTCCCAAGTGGACACTTCTCTCCAGATGCTGAGTAAGACAAAGGTTTGGGAAGGGTGTGGCTATTCTGTGCTGCTTCGAGGTGGCCTCCTGAATAGTCTGCATAGAGACTGGTGTTTAAGTGGGCCTCTGGAGTCTGGGGAGATCTAGGTTACTAAATTTTCTCCCTTATTCACAGAACAAATGGAAATAGGGAATAAGGGCGGCTTGTGACAAAAGTTCTGTTAGTTGATGCTGATGTAGAAGGCTACGATGTGATGATCCTTTGTCAGATCCTACCTCCACAGCTTAAAATGTAGTGGCTACTGCTACTGCTTCACCTATTTATATCAACCAGTTCAAAGCTGAGTTATAAAAAATGCCCGTCACACTCCAAAATACCGAAGAAACATAGAAAATGAGCAACTTCCTAAGTGTAAAATAACTGGTCTGGCATTTGACGATCTAGGACCCAAAATGTCACATAATGATATACGTTCCAGGGATTTATGTGGACAGCATAAGCCTTTAGCTGATATGGACTGTAGGCACTTCCTAATAAATAATTACAAAAGGTCTGCTACCTTTCCAGGCCTCCCGTATTTGTTAATCCAGGGGGAAGAGCAAACAGGCCTTAAATATAAACGTTGGGAGGGGATAGGGTCTCACCGTGCAGACAAGGCTTGCCTGGAACCCACAGGGTTGTGCTCATTTATGCCTCCCACGTGATGGGAATAAAGGCATCTGCTACCGTGCCCAGGCTGAAATATAAACTTTGTGTTAACTAGTAGTACTAAGATCAGCATTTTAAAAAGAAGGGGGGATTCTAGCATACACAGACAGAAAATAACGTTAATTTTTGGGGAGTGTGGTGCATGTAAGAGTGTCCCGCACATGTAGGAGTGTACAGTGGGACGATGCTCCTTCCTGTGTGAGCCTGTGGAGGCTGGGTGTCAATGTCACGTGTCTTTGTTGTCTTCCTACTTCAGTTCTAAGATAAAGTTTCTCATCAAGCCTGAGGCTCACAGGGTCATATAAAGTGTCTTATCTCTATCCCCTCGGATTGGGACTGCAGGCCTATGCAGCTGCACCTCGTTTTGTTTTGTTTTGTTTTGTTTTACACGGATGCTGGAGGTTCTAAGGGCGGGTCTTCAGGCTTGCCCAGTGAGCACCTCACTCACTAAGTCACCTTCCCGGCACGGTCATTTTTAATATAACGTGAAAATGACATCCTGGGTCCTAAGTATTAACTCCCTGAAGCAGGCTGTAGTTTACAGCAGTTACCCTCTGGGACAGATTGAAAACTGCGAAGCTCACAGTGGCTCCGAGGCTCCATTCTCTGCTTTCATCTGGGAACCATGTCTCTCACCAGTGTGTTATTGTGTGGATCAAGACTGTCTTCCAAGCCATCCAGAGGACATCTGGTCTCGATCGCTTTTGCCTACCTAGTCAAAAGGTTCTTATGGGAAATTTCCTTTAGTAGTAACTAGAATGTATAATCAGACCACACCTACTCTACTAATGGGTTACCTAATTTGAATGAATTGGACTGTGTCAAAGGCCAGCTGGAACCCTTTTTCTTAGATTTCCAAGGCTGTAAAAATGAAGTGAGCTGGTACTGAGGGTTCAGCTGCTCAGGAGACAGTCACTGAATACCTATTTTAACCAAAACCAAAACCAAAACCAAAACCAAGACCAAAACCAAAACAAAAACATCCTCTTGACTCAACAAGACAGTCATTTTATCTAAGTTTTAAGATGGCATAAATCAAGGCTAGAGATGTTAAGACATAATCACATTGTCAAAGTTCCCTTTGCTGTTGGTGTTCTTTTTACTGTTGTTCATTTGTTTGTTTTGACTGGGTCTCACTCATTAGCCCAGGCTGGCCTGTAATTTACTCTGTAGCCCAGGCTGACCTCAAACTTGAATCGATCCTCCTGCCTCAGCCTCCCGAGTATTGGGATTACAGGCATGCCCATTCTACCCAGCTCTTTGGGGACGTTGGATGAACAAGTCTATAAATGTTTTTTGAAGACGTGAAGAATATATGTATTTGAGTGGGAATGATCACCTAGTGTGTAAGAAGGGCTCTAGCCTTGGGCTAATGCCTCAAAACAAATGATGTATAAATAGCCACATCCCATTCTACTTGAAGCCTTGATAATTTGGTCGTTTATCTGAACTGCCTCAATTGTCCAATCCATTACTGAAGGGACTCATCATACTATACTCTGCAGATTCAAGGTTGCTATTTTGGAAACTGGAAATATCCTTTTTTTTTTCTTTTTTTCTTTTTTTTAACAGAAAATTACTTAAGTGCTTGCCAGCTCAAAGCTGAAAGAAATTCCCGAAGGTGTTGAAGAATGGCAGAGCTTCTTGTTATTCTCAGGGAACTTACTGCACTCCATTTCATACACCCAAGGGTGCAGTGTGAGATACTCACCCTGCTCGAGCAGGTGCCCTACTCTAACCGCACAAGATGATAAAGTGAGGGGGAAACCACAGGCTGTAAGGGAATACCCTACTTGGTTAGACACATAATCCCAGCTCAAAAAGTGAGCCCACCATGGCAGCTCAGTGTCCATTACTAGTTCCCTAGTAATGGGGACAGGGACTCTTTTTGACATGAACTCAGTGGCTGGCTCTTTGACCACCGCCCCCTGAGAGGGGAGCAGCCTTACCAGGCCACAGAGGAAGACAATGCATCCAATCCTGATGAGACCTGATAGACAAGGGTCAGATGGAAGGGGAGGAGAACCTCCCCTATCAGTGGACTTGGGGAGTGACATGGGAGGAGAAGAGGGAGGAAGGTTGGGATTGGGAGGGGATGAAGGAGAAGGCTATAGCTATGATACAAAGTGAATACACTGTAATTAATAAAAACTTAATAAATTAAAAAAGAAAATTTAAAATATATTTTATTTCTGCGAAGATAGCTCTGTAAATATAACAACAATGTTAAAAACCAGCTATTGTATCTGAGAATTATTACTGTAATAACTGGAATCCAGTAACATTTAAAGTAACTCAGTGGCTTATTCTCCTTGGACAGAAACTGAACTTGTATATGAAACCCTTTTGGTGTGAACAAGCCACAGCAGGATTTGAGGAGGTCACTTCCCTATGGGGAAACTGAGAGTTGAATTATCACAGGTAGTTCAAGAGAAGTAGAAGGGCTGCATCTGATTTTGTAGCCACTTCCACAGCCCATCTCTGACCTCCCACATAGATGAAGTGTGGGCTGAGAGCTGGGGTCACGTCACAGGTTAAAAATTCTGGGCTTCAGTGGGCAGCCACTACAGAGCATGTGACCTCTGGTTCACACATGATGAATAGGAGTCCTGGGTATTGGAGATGCCCACGTGATGCAGATGAGCCCCTGAACACAAGGGTATCTGGGTATCTTGGAGAAAAGGCCTGGCTGTTATCTTATGCCAACAAGTAACACTTGCTCCTTGTGCAACTCCATCCTAGAGTTGAGTTTGTACATAAACTTAGATTCTACTTTGTGATTAGTATTAAATGTAGTGATCAGTTATTTCATTCTTATTTTTTAAATTCATTGTTCTTATTGGTTTAATCCAGAAACTGGAAAAGCTAGTTATCCATATTGAAACATCAAAACTATCAATTCTGTTGTTCTTGGTTACAAGGTCAGGCCACTTTAAAAAGGCAGATCCCAAAATGAATGATGGGACACACACACACACACACACACACACATACACACACACACACACACACTCACTCACAGACACACACACACACACACTTTAATAATGAGGTATGTTCACTTTTCATTACCGTAACAAACACCTCAGACAATCAACTTATAAAGAGAAAAGGGTTTTATCTCAGTTCATCTTTTTGGAGGATCCAGTCCCTGTTTGCTGTGTATTGCTTTGGATCCTGGAGTGATATGGCCCAACAAGGTTGTGGAGGGTAAAGCTGCTTATTCCTGCACTAGGAAGAGAAAGAAAGGAAGAAAGAAAGAAAGAAAGAAAGAAAGAAAGAAAGAAAGAAAGAAAGAAAGAGAAAGAGAGAGAAAGAAAGAAAGAGAGAGAGAGAAAGAAAGAAAGAAAGAAAGAAAGAGAGAGAAAGAGAGAGAGAGAAAGAAAGAAAGAGAGAGAGAGAAAGAGGAAGAATTGTTGAGGCCTTTCCAAGATTCTTCTCACCCAGTATGGCCACAGATCTAGTCTCTGTGTCTTATAAGCAGTCCTCTTTATTCTGCATAGTTCCAAGTTGTAGACCATGCCTCTGACACATGGCCTTGGGGAGCCTTCCCACATCCAAGACTATCATATGGTCTTGTAAAAAGAGGGTATTTGGTTAAAAACTCACTGCTCCCCTGCTTGGCTGAGAACTGAAGAAGAGAGATAGCTACAGAATGCAAAGCAGAGGGCCAACCAACCCCAAAATGCAGAGCATGTCTGTGTATGACAGGGCTGTGAAAAGAACCCTGCTGGCCTTCTGTTGGTACCTTATGGCTGAGAGGAACGGAGCGTATTAGTCACCCTACTGCATGAACAATGAGGTTTACAGTGTGTGTAAACTCATGATTTCTGTTGATTTATGTGATTTGTGGCTAATGTATTCATCAGTGAGCACTCTGAATAAATACATATGAAACAAGTTTTTAAATATGTAGACACAGTATACTAAAGGAGTTGGGTTACAAATCTTAACACCTGCAACCTTACAACTTGGGATGTGTCATTCAGAACAGCGGTGTTTCAGCTTTTCTTCTATTATGCTAACATGCTGGATGGAAAGTAAGTATAAAAGAACGTTTGTGAATTCATTGACTAATTACGGGAGTATGACTTACGCTTAAGGGATAAGCACTGAGGCAGAAGGATTGCTGCAGATTTGTGGGCAACTGGCTGCATATATGTTCCGCGACAGCCCAGGTTACACAGCGAGAATGCTTCACAAAACAACTGCCCTCCCCTAAAAACCAAACACTAGTTCCTCAACAGCCTAATCTGGCTTTCTCACACACCTGCTGGTGCCAGTCCTGTTCTTCCTGTATTGTTTAAACTGAAAAATGCTGTTGGAGTATTTCAGCATGTGTCTCTTACTCTTTTGCTGTGTGTGTGTGTTTATGTTTGTGCAAATGTGTATGTCTGTACATGCATGTGAAACCTGGTGCCTTTCCCAATAGCTCTCTGTTTTATTTCTTGAGGCAGGGTCTCCTGATGAACCTTACACTTATACAGCAAGTGCCCCATACATTGAACCTCTTCCCTTGCCCATCTCTTGGTTTCTGAAGCTTCTAACTCCTCCAATATTTTGAGGACACTTAAGATGTTCTGACTATCTGGGCAAGCTATCTAGGCTCAAAAAAACCCTTGTTCTGTGCTGACTTAATACCACCCAGTGTTCTTATACCTCATCATTTCATTCTCTGCTACCCATGTTGGGATATAGAGAACAGTAATGTAATCTTCTGAGTAATAAAATATTCTTCCTTTCACGTTATGACCAGTTTTGAGATAATAAAATTTATCATTTTATTCATAATGAACAGATAAATGATGGTTTTCATTTAATTGTGATAAAACCAAATACATATTTCATATAGAAATATCTCTTCTGTGACTCTTTGTTAGTGGAAACTTTCTTCCCAGTTCTTTGTTCCATTACTCAGTAGTTTTATCATGTTCTTGATTTATGAATTTAGCTCAAAGCAAAGCCAAAGGGAAATAAACAGCAATGATGCCTCTCATTTGTATATAAATGTACAGTCTGTGAAGTATAGGGAGAAGTATTACACATTTACAATCCCTAGAGCTTTACAAAGTAGAAAAGACAAGTGCTATCACCCCTGGTTCATAAGATGGGCAGTTGTAAGGTTGCCTGCTCGGTGTGTGGTATGAGTTCTGAGGTCCGAGGGCTCTGGGTACATACGGTGCACACAGGAATCAAGCAGCCTCAGGTGAATGCATCAGTTGAACATCAGATTGCCTTGGTGCTAAGTCCTCTCCTTGTCATCCCTGTTCCCTTCTCCTCTCCACTCTCCTTTCTACTTCCTTATGATTCCCTACCTGTCTACTCTCCTTCTGTTCACTCTCCTTATTCTCACTTTTCTTCTGACCATTTACCTTTCTCTCTGTTTTCCTCTTCCTTCTTCCATATTTGTGATCTTCTTCTCCTCGTCCTTTCTGCCCTTTCTTCATTTTTTACCATCCTCTTCCTCTCTTTCTTCATCATTTCAGCAAATGATGAAGAGCATTTGCTGGGAGATGGCTCCATGCAAAACGTGCTTACTGGATAAGCATAAGGAACAGATCTCAGATCCAAAACCCACCTGGAAATCAGGCAAGCATGGGGCCACCTCTAATGCCTGCACTGGGGAGGCAGAGACGGGAGATCCTCAGAGCAATATGGCTAAGACTAACTGAAATGATGAGCTGGAGGTTCAGGCGGCCATGGGTGCACTTTTCATAGTGATGAAGAGATGTGAGAGCCTATAGCATTTTGAACTGCAACTCACAGTGGCATATCATTGCAGAAAGGCCAAAGGAGCTGCAGAGCTGATGGCTGCAGAAGCTCCCGTAGTGACAGACAGGCTCACTTTGGAAGAGCAAAGAATGGATCACACTTGGTTTTCTTTGGACCCTTTCTAATCTGGACCAACCACTGAAGGTACTGCCAGCATAGAAGGGAGGTCCCCCTTCCTAGCTGTGGTTCCACTCTCAAACCTTTCCCTAAATGCCCCATAACACAGTTGCATATTCAACAGTCCGAGATGGGTCATAATCCAGACATACTGACAACCAAAACCAATCATCAAAGGGAGGATCAAACAGACAGACACAACAGACAGATCCCATGATGAAAACAAGTAGTATCAGGAAGCAACAAAGCCTGGTAACAATTAGATGATCAAAGAAATCATTTCTGAGGTCAAGGAAATTCTCTCAGGTGAGCCCAGATTTCTGTCTCATAAAAACGTGGGGACAAATAAGTGCTAATCATTTGTTGTGAAGCAGAATAAAACTATTAGTTTTTTATTTTAAAAATATTTATTATTAAACTGTTTGTATATGTGTGTATGTATGTGCGTGTATGGTGTGCAGGCCTATGTATTCTATGACATGTGGGCATTAGAGGACAACCTCCTCCCTGCCTCTGTGGGTTGTGGGGTTCTAAGTTGGGTTGTAAGGCTTGCTAGTAAGGTTCTGACCCACTGAGCTGTTTAGCTGGCCCACGTCTTCTAATAAGCTGCTGTCCATTTCATGACAGTCTTTAGAACAAGCCATTTTAAGTTCCTTTTTGAAAGTTCATGAGATAATTTTTAATCAAAGCATTAAAAAACAAAACAAAAAAAAAAAAAAAAAAAAAAAACAACCCAGTGGTTCAAAGACCTCGCAGCTTAAGAAGAAAGACCACTGATTGGCCAAGTTCCGCTGTGTGTCTTCACAACACTCAATAGGTAGAAAATAAACAATATCTTGAACTGTTTGTTTGTTACTCTCTTGTTTGTCTTTACAGAGTTACCACTCATGTGTCTTTGGACTGTATAAGAATCAATCCTACTGCAGATGTTCTGTGAATTGCTTTTCTTGTTCGATATCATGTCATAAACTTCAGCCATGTTGCTATCTGCAGCTTCAGCTTATTTGCTTGTCTTGCACTGCTTGAGAGAGCTGCATCTTGTCCACGTACCGTACCATGCCTTATTGTCTTATTAACTCGTTCCTCTGTCGCTGCTTGGAAGAATTTCTTCCAGTTTGTGTTCTGTGCCAAACATCACTAGAATGTACATTCTTGTCTAATTTCTGCAGAGTAGTTGGATCTTGCCATGCAAAATCCTACCTTCCTAGGAAGTGCTGAGTTACCTCCTGAGATGCTAACACCCACACTCTCACTGTCACCCTCCTAGACTCCTCACTGCCCTATATTCTTGCTGACGTAGTTGTAGCATTAGCATGGCGTGTTCGCATTTTTGTCAGTCTAGCCCATGTGAAATGATACACTATTGGCTTTGTCGGCATGTCTAGGATTGATAATGCTGCTGAGCATCTACTTGTAGATAGTTTGTAGGCCATTTGGATGTCCTCTAACATGAGGGTCCTTTTTACATCATGTCTTGAGTCAGATATGACACGTTCGTATTGATATTTGAGTAATAGAATCATGTATAAGGGGGTGGCCAGTATGCTGCGCGGGTACCAACACTGCTTCTAGTTACAGCTGCAGCCCCCAAAATCTGAAGAGAAGGAGCAGAAAATGGGCTTCAAAATCTATTTCTGGAGAGAGAATTTAAGAGTCACCAAGGGGAATACACACAGCTTCAGGTAAGAAAAAAGAAAGGGTGTGGCAAGGATGAGGGCTAAACATTGGCATCAACCTCTTCCTGCGGCCCCTCCCTCCAGGCAGTGCAGCCTGTGTGGACAGAGACCCAGGGAGAGATAGAAGACAAGGAGCCCCTTTACTGTGATCAGCATACGTCCCGTGGGGCAGGGCAGGGCAGGGCAGGAAAAGAAGAGAATGGCTCTGGAGATGTGACATGGAAAGTCCCCAGCCAAAGCACTGTTGTTCTGGTAGAGTGACAGAATTGTGGTGATTTCCAGGTGTCCTGCTTGGCTTGTTTTTGAAAGATAGTCACACTGGTTTCTTGGACACCCTATATTTAGTATGTAATTTTTTTCTTTATTTTGCACAAAATATTTACTCTTTTGAAATATCCAGCTCTTCATTTTGTGCTAATTCCTCTTCATAATGGTTTAAAAAAAAAAAACCCAATCACTCTCCTGTTGTCCATATTTCATTAAGGGATCTTCTTCAACCTTCATTAATCATTCACTCTTTCATCAGGTACCACTAACTCATCCACTAGTTTGTGTGGAGTTTGAATTCCATGTACCACACTGTGCACCCTCCTCTCCCAGCTTCTAGAAATTGCTCAGAAGCCTAGACTACTGCTGCATCTTATTAATACAAAAACTGCTTTTAAGCCTGAATCCTTACTCTACATGTACTCCTACTATACTTCATCTTATTTAATTCAAATCTTGGCCAGATTCCTATGAAAACTCACAAGTTTGACTCAATAAATGCATCAGTCTGGTCATTTAGTCATCAGCCTTTAGTCATTTACAGCTATTATAAATGTGAACTTTGGTTTAAACAAAGGCAAATGCAGACTTGGCTCCACAGTTGGTAGTAAGATTTTGCTGAAAGTTCTCATCCTTTCCAGGATTCATCTCCTCATTAATAAAAAAAAAAAAAACAATAAAGTCTACATTGTATGGCTACTGTTCACTATTTTTAAGAAACTTTGGAGCATGGAAAGAATGAAGGTTGCATAAAAGCCAAATTTACAAAATAGTGCAGTGCTGTGATCAGGGAAAACTTTAAGATTAATTTGAGTCCTTTTGTGTTTCACCAAGTGTAGATCTGTGCCTAGGCCCACCTCAACATCTGTCTACCAAATGTGATACTGAGATTTGCCACAGCAAAAAGCAAAGAGAAAAGCCAACCCAAAATAAGATTTTGCAGGAAGACAGCCATTTTTCAGGGTAGCGATAGCCTTAAGAACATAATTTCTCTCCCACATTCCTCTTTTCCCTTTTTTAATCGATGGAAAGATTCAATGTACAGCATTCCCTGTAATGTAATTCCCTGTCTGTTATTAGCGACTTCCCTGGAATTAGGAACTTGTGACATTAGTAAATATAAAGTAAATAAACACTCTGTCCCTTTTTCAGACTTAATATTTACAGAAAGGTTAGGAAAATGCAGGGCAGTCAGATCCATGTGTACTGGCTTCCTCTTTTGGCTCAGAAAGGAGATGGTTTCAATCATATGAAAGAGGGGGACATTAATGGTTGAGGATTCTACGCTTTCTATCCACTTGTGTGTGGCAGGGTGGCTAGCGTTAGCACTCTCCTGTTTACTCCAAGGTGGAGCCTGTTTACAACCCTGCAGCTTTTCGGTGAGCAGAGCAAAGACACGTATGACCTTCGTTAGGCCATCCTTGCTAATGGATAGATGTAGACAGGACACTGACAGCAGGCTGAAAGTCTAGATGGGACCTAGCACATGAGAGTTTCCATAGTGAAAGTCTGTGTCTGTAACATGGGACTCCAACACAGACTGTTGAATGTCAGGAAAGAACTGACAGACCAGGGATCTCAGAATAATCAAAGGGATTTAGGATGCCTTGGGTCATTAGGACTACCACTTGGTAAACATTCCTTCAAGAATGGAAATTTCAGAAGTCACTTCAGCTTTTTATTTCAGCTACTGTTCTCAATCCAGAAAAGATATGGTCTCTTCTCTTGAGGATTCGATGTATCATTCCACTATTCAAGGATGGGTAAGCTATCTACTCTTCCTATACTCAGGTATAATGTGGGTCTCTGCAGTCTCAGTAAGAGGGACGGTTTGTGTTAACGGTATGTACTTATTCGAACAGAATTAGATTCAGGGGCTGGAGATATGACTCAGAGGTTAAGAGCATAAATACTTTCTCCAGAGGATCCAAGTTCTGTTCTCAGCACTCATATCTGGTGACTTACAACTACCTGAAACTCTGGCTCCACAATTAAATGTCTTCTTCTGGCCTCTGTGAACACTGTACCTACATGAACACTTACAGAAACACACATACACACACCTACACACACACACACACACACACACACACACATGCACACACACACACACACACACACAGACACAACACATACCATACAACATCTCACACACACTTAAAAATTTTTTTAAATTACTAAAAAATTTGGCTCACAGTGAAATCTTGGTTCTTATCAGTAGAATCAGAAAGGCATTATCTCTATATAAGATAAACCTGATATCTTTGGATGTCAACTTAGAGCTTAAGAAGCATTCTTAAATACCTTTTAGTAGGCATTTAATAAATGTTAATTTAGGTTCTTGGGAGAGGGGACAAGATGGCAGCACCAGGAGAACACTGCTTCTGGGGAGCAGCACAACATTTTCCGTATAGCGACGAAGAGATTGAACTCTGGGCCCTAAAACAACAGCGATCGTGTTTCCCAGGTGAGAGGAAACCCCCACGGCATGGGAATCAGTCGGGTCCACTCTCAGGTCACCCAGCCAGAACCCAGAAGAGATCTTGGGTCATGTAGGCACTAGGGCACCAGACCAGAGCCACACGCCTGCATGTCCTGATCACCTTCCCAGGATGATTGGTGGGCACAAAAAAAACACCAGAGACTGGGAGACCTAGTCACGAGAAAACCCCACAGAGAAGGAAGGAAACAGTACTGACTTGGGTCACCCAGTCTTTTTCTGGAAAAAGTCTCATAGACTGGCGGGTACGAGTCGCCATCACTGAACTGGGCTCCAGCCCTGAGCACAGACAGTTCCTGCATGCCCAGCTCTCCAGCACAGACAGAGCTGTGAGCCCCAGGGCACCAGAGAATGGGAGTCACTGTTGGGAGAAATCCTCACAGGGAACAAAGCAAAGGGGATGGACTTAGGCCCCCCAGTATATCCCTGAAAATGGTCCCGCAGACTGGCCCAACCCAGGGACCTGCTGTGCACCAGATATCCTGCTGTTATCAGGAGAGCGGTACCCACCTGCCACAGATTACTGCTTGGGGACTAGGGCACAGAGCTCCAACCTCAGACCTACAAAAGCCCGGAATCCCCAAGATCAACCCCAGATACTCCAAGGGGCAACCAGTTATCCCTAACAAAACTGACCAAACCACGGGACACACAGGTTACAGCATCAGATGACTAAATTTACAGCAAGAAACCCAGAAGCAGGGCAGCTGTCTTCAGGACTTCTCCAGGTGAGAGAAGAGCCCTCTCAACTAGCAAGGACCACAGTTACCACTCAGGTCTCTATGCCTGAGGTGAGCAGTGGCAACTTCTCAAAAACACCGGCCATCCAGTGACTATACCCAAAAAGCTGAGAAGGCTTTCTTCAGGAAAAAGAATCTTCCTGCCAAGGGGATTTTCTCCACCACAGGATTCCATGAACCATCAGAAACTAACTCTAAACACCTAAGATAGCCCAATGGGTAGAGGCCAGTGTAAAAGCTCAACCAACAAAAGACAGAGCAATATGGCATCTCCAGAACCCAGTTATCCAGGGGCAAGTAGCCCTGGACACGCCAGAATAATTGAAATTTAAGAAGATGACCTTACATCTATGCTCATTAAGAGGATAACAGAGGAAACAAATAAAATGCATAAAGACCTAGAGGAAGATAAACTCAAACAGATTATGGCCATCCATAAAGAAATAGAGGAAGTTGCAGTCAAACAGTTTGTGGCCTTTCAAGAGGAAATGCTTAAATCACTGAATGAAATAAAAGAAACAGAGAATTGTTCAAACAAACAGCTGAAGGAATTGAAGGAAAAACAGGAAAATACAGTCACACAGGTGAAGGAAATCAACAAAACAGCTCAAGATCTTAAGATAGAATTGGAAAAATTAAAGAAAACATGAATGGAGGAAATTGTGGAGAGAAAGAACTTAGAGAAGAAAACAGAAACTACAGAGGTTAGCATAACCAATAGACTACAAGAGATGGAAGAAAGAATCTCAGGTGTGGAGGCTACAATGGAAGAAATAGATGTATCTATCAAAGAAAATGTTAAATCTAAAAAATTCTTGACACAGACCATCCAAGAAATTCAAGACAACATAAAAAGACAAAACCTAAGAATAATAGGAATAGAGGAAAAAGAAGATTCCCTGCTCCAAGGCCCAGAAAATATTTTCAACAAAATCATTGAAAAAAATTTCCCCAAGTTAAAGGAGAGGCCAATAAGAATACAAGAGGCCAACAGAACACCCAATAAATTAGACCAGAAAAGAAAATCCTCCCGCCACATAATAATCAAAACAGTAAGTATACAGAACAAAGAAAAAATACTAAAAGCTGCAAGGGAAAAAGGCCAGGTAACATATAATGGCAAACCCATTAGAATCACACCTGACTTTTCAACAGAAACTATGAAAGCGAGAAGGGCCTGGACTGATATCATGTAGACCCTAAGAGAACACAGATGTCAGCCCAGGCTACTACACCCAGCAAAACTCTCAGTCCTCATAGACAGAAAAAACAAGATATTCAATGACAAAAACAAATTTCAACAATACCTACACACAAATCCAGTGTTACAGAAGACACTAGAAGGGAAAACACAACCCAAGATAACTAGCTACTTTCAAGAAAGCACAGGAAATAATTAACCTCACTGCAGTAAAACAAAAAGCAACCAAGCACTGAACCTTATGACCACAGCCAACATCAAAATCAAAGGATCTAACAGCCACTGGTCATTAATCTCTCTCAACATCAATGGACTCAATTCTCCAATAAAAAGACACAGACTAACAGAATGGATGTGTAAACAAAACCCAGAAATCTGTTGTATACAAGAAACACACCTAAGTCACAAAAATAGACATTACCTGAGGGTAAAGTGTTAGAAGATGGCTTTCCAAGCAAATGGACCCAAGAAACAAGCAGGAGTAGCCATTCGAATATCTGATAAAAATAGACTTTCAACCAAAATTAATAAAAAGAGATAGGGAAGGACACTTCTTCCTCATCAAGGGAAAATTCCACCAGGAAGACATCATAATCCTGAACATCTATGCCCCAAATACAAGGGCACCCACATTTGTAAAAGAAACATTGATAAAACTTAAACCACACATAGATTCCCACACATTAATATTGGTAGTCCTCAACACCCCACTCTCGACAAAGGACAGGTCAACAAAACAGAAATTAAACAAAGAAACAATGTCTCTAACAGAGGTCATGAATCAAATGGACCTAATAGACATTTACAGAACCTTACACCCAAACACAAAGGAATTTACCTTCTTCTCAGCACCTCATGGAACCTTCTCCAAAATAGAGCATATAGTTGGTCACAAAGCAAGCCTCAACAGATACAAGAAGATTTAAATAATCCCTTGTAACCTGTCTGATCACCATGGAATAAAGCTGGACTTCAACAACAACAGAAATAGGAAAAGGCCTACACACATATGGAAACTGAACAACTTGCTACTAAATGACAGCTGGGTCAGAGAAGAAATAAAGAAAGAAATTAAAGACTTCCTAGAATTCAATGAAAATGAAGGCACAACATACCTAAACTTATGGGACACAATGAAAGCAGTGCTAAGAGGAAAGTTCATAGCACTAAGTGCCTTCAAAAAGAAATTCGAAACATCTCATGCAAGCAACTTAATGGCTCACTTAAAAGTGAGAAAAAAAGAAGAGATGGCTAGAAATAATCTCAGGGCTGAAATCAATCAATTAGAAACAAATAAAACAATTCAAAGAATCAATGAAACCAAGAGCTGGTTCTTTGAGAAAATCAACAAGATAGACAAACCCTTAGCCAAGCTAACTAAAAGGCAGAGAGACACCATCCAAATCAACAAAATCAGAAATGGAAAGGGGGACATAACTACAGACACTGAGGGAATCCAAACAATCATTAGGACTTACTTCAAAAGTCTATATGCCACAAAATTTGAAAATCTAAATGAAATGGACAATTTTCATGACTGATTCCACTTACCAAAGCTGAATCAGGACCAGGTAAATCAATTAAATAGTCCTATATCCCCCAAGGAAATAGAAACGGTCATCGAAAGTCTCCCATCCAAAAAAAGCCCAGGACCAGATGGTTTCAGTGCAGAATTCTACCAGACCTTCAAAGAAGAGCTAACTCCAATTCTCTTCAAACTATTCCACAAAATAGAAACAGAAGGAACATTACCAAACTCATTCTATGAAGCCACAGTCACCTTGGTACCAAAACCTCAATAAGACCCAACAAAGAAAGAGAATTTCAGGCCAATCTCCCTTTTGAACATTGATGCAAAAATACTCAACAGAATACTTGCAAACCGAATACAGGAACACATCGAAGATATCATCCACTATGACCAAGTAGGCTTCATCCTAGGTATGCAGGGGTGGTTCAATGTACGGAAATCCATCAACGTGATCCACCATATTAACAAACTGAAAAAAAACCCCACATAATAATATCCCTAGATGCTGAAAAAGCATTTGACAAAATCCAACATCCATTCATGATTAAAGTATTGGAGAGATTAGGGATACAAGGCACATTTCTAAACATAGTAAAGGCAATATACAGCAAGCCTATAGCCAACATCAAACTGAATGGAGAGAAACTTAAAGCAATCCCACTGAAATCAGGGACAAGACAAGGCTGCCCTCTCTCTCCATATCTCTTCAACATAGTTCTGGAAGTCCTTGCTAGAGAAATAAGACAGTTGAAGGAGATCAAGGGGATACAAATTGGAAAGGAAGAAGTCAAATTATCACTTTTTGCAGATGATACCATAGCATATGTGAGTGACCCCAAAAACTCTACAAGGGAACTCCTTCAGCTGATAAACGCCTTCAGCAAAGTGGCCGGATACAAAATTAACTCAAAAAAAATCAGTAGCCCTCCTGTATACAAAATACAAAAGGGCTGAGAAAGAAATTAGGGAAACAACACCCTTCACAATAGTCACAAATGACATAAAGTACCTTGGTATAACCCTAACCAAGCAAGTCAAAGACTTGTATGAAAAAAAAATTTCAAGTCTCTGAAGAAAGAAATAGAGGAAGATATGAGAAGATGGAAAGATCTCCCATGCTCATGGCTTGGCAGGATTAACATAGTAAAAATGGCCATCTTACCAAAAGCAATCTACAGATTCAATGTAATTCCCATCAAATTATCAACATGATTCTTTATAGACCTAGAGAGAAAAATTCTCAACTTCATATGGAATAACAAGAAACCAAGAATTGCTAAAATAATCCTCTACAATAAAAGATCTTCTGGCCAACTGTCTGGCAGAATGAATGGAATTTTATGTAAGAAGTGGGAAATACTAAGAGCTGGAGAGGACAGGAACTCCACAAGGAGAGCAACAGTACAAGAAAATTTGAACACAGGGAACTTCCCAGAGACTCATACTCCACCAAGGACTATCCGTGGAGATAACCTAGAATCCTGACAATGCAGCCACTTCTGATGAGAACTGATAGACTAAGATCAGAAAGAAAGACAGGAGGACCTCCCCTATCAGTGGACTTGGGGAGGGGCATGCATGCAGAAAGGGGGGGAGGGTGGGACCGGGAGGGGAGGAAGGAGGGGCTTATGGGGGGATACAAAATGAATAAAGTGTAATTAATAAAAGTTAAATAAAAAATTTAAAACAAAGATCTTCTGGAGGTATCTCCATCCCTAATCTTAAGCTGTGCTATAGAGCAACAGTAATAAACAGCCCAGATGCCCCTCAACTGAAGAATGGATACAGAAATTGTGGTACATCTACACAATGGAGTATTACTCAGCAATGAAAAATAAGGAAATCATGAAATTTGCAGGTAAATGGTGGGACCTGGAAAGGATCATCCTGAGTGATTTGTCCCAGAAGCAGAAAGACACACACGGTATATACTCACTCATATAAACATGTAATATATGCTAAACCTACTAAAATCTGTACATCTAAAGAAACTAATCAAGAGAGAGGACCCTGACTAAAATGCTCAATCCCCATCCTTAAAGGCAAAGAGGATGGACATCAGAAGAAGAAGAAAACAGGAAACAACGTAGGAACCTACCACAAAGGGCCTCTGTAAGGCTTTGCCCTGGGGACTATCAAAGTAGATGAAAATTATGGCCAACTGTTGGGCAGAGTGCATGGAATCTTATGTAAGAAGTGAGAAATAGTAAGATCTGGAGAGGACAGGAACCCCACAAGGAGAGCAACAGAAAAGAACTAGAAAATTTGAACACAGGGGTCTTCCCAGAGGCTCATACTCCAACCAAGTACCAGGCATGGAGATAACCTAGAACACCTGCACAGATGTAGCCCATGGCAGTTTAGTGTCCAAGTGGGTTCCATAGTAATGGGAAGAGGGACTGCCTCTGACATAATCTGATTGGCCTGCTCTTTGATCACCTCCCCCTGAGGGGGGAGCAGCCTTACCAGGCCACAGAAGATGACAATGCAGCCACTCCTGATGCGACCTAACAGACTAGGATCAGAAGGAAGGAGAGGAGGACCTCCTCTATCAATGAACTTGGGGAGGGGCATGCGTGAAGAAGGGGGAGGGAGGGTAGGACCAGGAGGGGAGGAGGGAGGGGCTTATGGGGGGATACAAAGTGAATAAAGTGTATTAATAAAATAAAATAAAAATAAAAAAGGTTAATTTAGCATCACATACTCTTTCCTCTATCAGTAAAAGCTGTCTGAAAGCCTTGATTCAATTACAGAATGCTGCATTTTTATTACATATATATATATATATATATATATATATATATGTATGTCAACCTTACTTTTTCATGCTAAACTTTAAAATTATTTCTTATTGTGCTGTTTTACTTGGTCTAGAAGCACTGTTCAAATCAGCTTAGAAAAACAGGAACAAAGAGGATGTTTTCAGGGTGTATAACTGAATATTTTGGGGATTTGTTCCCACTGAGGTTGGCTCTAGTGCTATGTTTAAGTACCTGATATGTACATATGTATGTATGTATGTATGTATGTATGTATTTTGCGTTTCATCTTTACTTCGCTTCCATAGAACCAAAGCCCAGACTGGCTGCCTCTGCATGATGAGCCTTAGCAGTCCCACCTCAGTATACCAGCAGTCCTGTGGCCAATACAAAAACCTCACACTTAAGTCCCAGATTTGAATTTGTTGGGAATCTGGGATATCTTGTCTACCTTGGAGGCAGTTACTCTAGCTAGTGGGGTAAAGTGGCAGGATTTCAGGATCTGAATCAAATGTTTATCCAGAAAGCCATGGAATCAAGGTATCTCTTTATGTGAATCACATAGATTAAAGGAAGCAGAGTGATTTCTTAAGAAATGTAGTGATTTCTAGAGGAGACAGATATCAAATCTGGCAGATAGCTACCATGTGCTTGGCTACTGGTCTTCTATTCATTGCTGCTTATGTTTGCCAAAGGTTTTCTTTGAAGGCTTTCCATAGAGGATTCTCCTCAGAAGGTTCTTCATGGCATGCTGTCCTCAGAACACAGCATGTTCCAGAGGTGCCCTCTCAGAATGTCTCTCGCGGAAAATCTGACTCAGAGAGTCCCTTCTGAAGGTCTTTCTTAGAGGGCTCCCACAGAGGAAGGCTCTTAGAAGGCTCCTCCTTAAATTCCCTTTAGAAGGTCCCCTTCAGCTCGTTCTGGTTAAATATACAGTAGGGCTGGAGAGATGGGTCATATTATTTTCCTGGTGGACCCCTGTAACTCCAGCTCCAGGGGATCTGACACCCTCTTCTGGACTCTGTGGGTACTGGCACTCACATGTACTTGTGTGCTTAATTCACACACAATTAAAAAATAAAATTAAATCTGAAAAACATTTGCTGTAAAAGTGTCTTCAGAAGGTTTCATGGTTGTAGCTACTATATTCGTGCAATGTGAGTCAGATCTCTCAAAGCTTTTAACTTCTCCCCAGACACCCCCCCTTCCATTGTGAAACTGAGTCTTACACTGTAACATTCACTGGCCTGGAACTTTTTGTGCATCCCAACCTGGCTTCAAACTTGTAGCAATTCTCCTGCTTTAACCCCCATGCACACTTGAATTATATCTAGTGAAATGTCTGTGTCATTATCTCGAATGGAGAATGGTCTTCTGTTCTCTAGAAAAGATTTCTACCACGGCTGACTGAACATGCCACTGTGGGAGCGGAAAATGGATCAGTGAGGATGGGGTGGGTGTCTTGAAAATTTAGCCCAGAATAGTCAGCCACAAGTCACCAACTAGAATGGGATGTTGTTCTCCAATCTTCCCCATCTTCTGCTTTATGGACTCTGCAACTGCCTAAAATGAAACTCTCATATACATCCATTTCAGATGAAGAACATTCTTTTCCATGTATTTGTGAATGTGTGTGTTGATCCATCTCTCTATACATGTGTATGCATGTTTCTTTGCATCTGGACACATTTGAGAATGAACACGTGAATGTATGTGCATGTGTGTAGAGGCTAGAGGTTAACCTAGGCAGGCTGTCATTATTCAGTCACTGTCGACCTTGTTTTTGTTTGTTTGTTTGTTTGTTTGTTTGTTTTGAGGAAAAAAAATATCTCTGGCTGGCTCCCAGAGCTTGCTGGTTTGGCTACTGTGGCTAGCCAGTAGGCAAGTGATCTCTCTCTATCTCTCTGTCTCTCTGTCTCCCTTTCACTCTCTGTCTGTCTTCTCTCTCTCTCTCTCTCTCTCTCTCTCTCTCTCGCTCTCTCTCTCCCTCTCGGTCTGTCTTTCTGTCTTTTAGTATTGTGATCACAAGCCTGCCACCGTGCCTGGATTTTTGTGTGCTTGCTAGGAATCAAACTCAGGTCCTTGTGCTTCACCAACTGAGTTGTCTCCCCAGCTCCAAGACCATTCTTGATGAAATAGAAAGGCAATATGTGCTTGATTAATGTGAAAAATAAAAAATAAAAAGGTATAATGAAGCAAGTTCATTAAGTGTTAGGCAAATCTGCCTTGTATGTATTAACATTATAATCTCTGACTCCACAGGAAGACAGTTACTGATTGGTTTGGCTGTCAGAAACATCTCTAAAAGATGTCTTGTGAAATAATTGTATTCCATATGAGGCTGAGGTCATGTTGAGCTAAGGCTTTCTGCTCCCATGTGGATTTAAATATAGACAGGGAGCCATTTACAACAGAAACTATGAGGCCACAGAGAAGATGGACATCGCCGGGCTCACATCTCTTGAGGATTAATGCTCTCATTTAGAAAACAAGCAGGCTGCACTAGAAGGTTTTGAAGACCTCTATGCATGAAAACCTCATTTCTTACAGTGGTGCTTTGTAGCGGAATCCCTGGGAAGATGCCCTGTGTCCTGAATACCTCTCCGTTCTCCTCTGGAGGATCAAATGTAAAAGAGCAGCCTTGACAGCTGTCAGCTGGTGGCTGGCCTGGTGCTATGAAGCCATCACATTCCTGACTTAAAACAGTTTCACAGACAACATCATGAGATGCCATTGGACGAGCATGCTTGGAGACTACACTGGATCAAGGCAGAACAAGACCCTCGGCTGTCACAGCCAAGCACTGATCAGAAAAGCATTGTACAAATCACAGAGAAGTTTCCCTCCTTTGAGCTAACTGGGGTATCTGTTGCTTCTTTGTCAATCATTCTCAGCTCTTGCTCTGTTTCCCCTCACTCATGGATTAAAAAATATATATATATTGAAATGCTTAATTCCTGAAACACCTCACTTTATGATCGTTTCCATGCCAGAGCAAGGGCAGGCTCCCTTAGGCCCTAAAATCGTCCCAAACCTACCTCTCACCCTTCCTCTTCCTCCCCTGTTGTGTCGGTATGAAACCATTGGACACAGGTCTTTTCCTCCGGCTGGTAGTCTAACAGACGTCGTCCATTCTCCTAAAGCACCGTCTGCCTTTGTCTTTGAGTACAATGTGATGCCCTCTTCTCTTTGGGCTAACGTGCTCAGAGCACGGATATTGCTGTGTGACAGGGACTCTCTTTCCTTTTAGTTGTCTGATAAGCTACTGTTCCTATCACTGTTCCCATCTTAAGTCTCCCACAGAATTAGCTGACTTTTCTTAAAGGAGTGAAGCCAGTCCAAAGAAATATTTTATGACTTGTTCTGTCTTCCATTCTAACACATGTAGTAGAAAACTACCTCTGTTAGAGTTCTTACCCTCAAATGTCTCAAGAAAATGACTTTGAAGTAACACAGCCATTTTATTATTATTATTATTATTATTATTATTATTATTATTATTATTCTTTTGTATATTGGTCTTTTCCACATTAACGTAGAGGCAGTGTTGCAGGTTGGTTATTATGTTATGAAAAGATATCGTCAGCATGTCATATTTCTGCTTTCAATTAATTATGTCAGTCTTTATTTTTGGCTCTCCTTTGTCTCTGCCAGCTAAGTCCTTGCTATGTGGTTTTCACATATAAACTCCAAAGTAACTTGTATTTCTGCTTCCCTGCTGGCTACCCTGGCATTCTGAATCATGCCTCTTCTACTCCTACCTGGGTTCCCATCCTGGCTTGTACTTGAACTCCTGTGCCTTGTCTCTCTGTCAGAAACATAGGCATACCTCACCACTACAGAGGAGCGTGGAGCCCTGTGTTTTTATTTTTGTTTATTTGGTGTGTGTGTGTGTGTGTGTGTGTGTGTGTGTGTGTGCGCGCGCGTGTGATGTTTGCATTCTTAAATTTTAGGCTGGGGCCATTCCTGGTCCTGCTTTCTGGGTAGCCTCACCAACCTGATGCTAATGTAACCTCCTTTATTTCCATATTTTGAATCCATGAATATTTGAATTTCTGCACCAAAGCTTTGACTCAATGGTAACTGGAGATTAGTGAGATGTGTGGAGCCTATCCTGGAACTCAGCTGAGCCCTTGAATCTAGCCAGGCCTTCTGTACCACTGGCCCCTCTCCAGGGACCCACACTGAAGGTTACATGCACAGGGCAGATGACATAGTGCCCAAGTTTGCTGGGATGCCCACCTTCAAGCCTGTGTCATTGCCTGTATCATTCTGATGTCCAATGTCTCAGTTGGGATGACAGATTGCCCTAGACACGTAGACAGTTACAATCTGCTGGACACTGCAGCCTCGCCCGGTAGGTCCCAAGAAAGAACGAAGCGAGCTCCCGTTGGCTGTCCCAACAGCACGATTCCCTCTTCACCAGGTGCTTTGTCTCGTTCCTGTGCAGTGAACAGCAAAAAGAGCTTTACTTCCATTTTTTATGTGACACGGGAATGCACATTACTGCTTCTCTTTCTTCCTCCTTTTATAAATAGGTAATCTGTTGTGGGGGTGGTTAGTTGCTGAAGGAGGGTTTCCTTATACATATATTTATTTCTCTGAGCTCCTCATCCTTTTTTCTTATTTATGTAAGTCGTTCTATTCTTTTATTCATATGTACGAACGAATCTTTTAAATTTTATTAATATTATTGTTTCAATTCATGTTCCACAAATCACATTCTATTCATTCTAGTTCTGCCACCTACCTTAGAGTGTCCAGAATATTCTTGGCTACTTGTAGCAATGTTCCTTCTTTTAGAGGAGAGTCAGTTACGCTGGGAGCTGCACACAGTGGCCCAGCTATTGCCTGCCCTAGGCTCTCCAGCCTCAGTCTCCAAATTAAGTTGGTACCTAAGGTAAGCCATCAGTTTTACGAGTCTGCCCTTGAGGGACAATGCACCCATTTTGCTGTTTGCTGCTGTGCTCTCTGGCATTGTGTGGTGCTGTTGGTGGCCATTGTTTTGGCCTCCTGCTTCCTAGTGTTTGGCGTCCCCTAGATTTCCAGTTGCCTGGGGCAGGGCGTGGGTGTGCTGCCTCAGTGAGCTCCCACTTGACAGCACTGAGATCCAACCAATGGTCAGTTACGCACCCATGCCATGTCCAGGTTCTTCCAACTCAGAAACTGCATATTCGATTCAGTCTTGTGTGAAACATGGGAAGAGCCTAATTCTTCTAACCTTTTCTTTCTGCTTCTGCAGTATATCCCGTTCTTCCCAACCCCATCTCTGGAATCTCAGCTTGGTCGGAATTTATTTCCATTTTCAAAAGCTTGGTTAGATTTTTTTTTTCTCACAGACTTGTGACTCTCAAGTTTTTAAAAGTAGTCTGATTGACAAATGAAATCAGTTGATGGGAAACATTTGTAATCAAATGTTTGTACAAATGTTTCTCTAGTCAACTTTCATCTTGCATGGCCAGGTTGTTTCCTGGGTTCTGCTTTCTGTGGGCTGACCGGGTTCTTTGTGCAGACTGCAGTGCTGGTTGGCCCATCTCAGCCAAATTGTTTAGCTACTGACGTGATTTTCCTTGGCTCCACTGTCGATTGTTGGGATACCTTGTTGCTGAAAAGCAAGACTACCCTGGACACTTTTCATTGTATTTTACAGTGCATTTTTCAGTTTTGCTTCTGACAGCCTAGAACACAGTCACAAGGTGTGTGAAACTCTGAATGTATGGATGTGTCACTTTCTGCCACACCCATCATCACCCAGTGTGACAGAATGACAGGGACTGTCCGGTGGAGAGAAAACAGAGAGGCAATATTTGCACTAAGTAAGGCAGTTTGTTCAAAGGTATCATTTGAAGGTGTGTAAGGCTGATGCAGTGGCCTCAGAAACGCAGCTGAGGACGCTGTGATAGTTACTAACAGATGAACATAAATAATAATTTAGAGGTTGAAATGCTAGGGCTGAATACAATCAATTTGCTCTAGATGCACAATACCAAATTGAACACCTTTTATGTCTGAATAATGTTAGAGCATGAATCAGATTTTTATTTATAACACTTGACTACAGAACTGATCAAATTTCTGAGTTCATTCCAAAAGACTTATTATCAGAAAAAACTACAACAGCATTTTATAGTTCAGAGCATGTTGGGTTACCTAAGGGTAACTATTTAATCATAGTTTTAGGAAATGTGGACAGACGGTGAGTCTATTTTTATTGGGAAATAATGTTCTATGATATTGGAGGGAGACGGACCATGTATCATGCCAGAACAGTGAGAATTCATTTTGGTGTTTGAACGAAGGGAGATGCAATGGACAGCACATGCCTCGCTGAGGAGAAAACATTCTCAGAACTCACACGGTCATGGGAGACAGTTGGTATTCTCGGGCCTAACTTGGAATGAGGAGCTTTTGAAATATTCAGTGACTTTGATATTTGGCATAGTTGAGAAAGCAATCAAACATTCCACAGGCCTTCTGGGAAGGGAAATTGATAGTGGGGACTTTAGGATTCAAGGGACAGTTATCAAAGGGTCCAGTGAGTGTAAGTTACATGAGCTGTAAAATGTCAGTTCATAAGGAAGACCAATTCGTGGTGCCAATGTGTCTCATGTACCAAGGAACTGAGTGCCTTGAATGAAAGATACTTTCTGCTAAGCAAAATATTTCAAGGTTTTTCTCATGAAAGTAATATTTAAGTCATTATGTCATCTTTCCCTCTACTATTTTCACGTGATGAGAACCTACCCTGTTGGCCTCTGAGATCACCTATCAATACTGAAATGCTATTTAAAGCAGATGTACATGGCACATCAATCATCCACCACCACTGTGCTATCTCCATCACAATTTTTGTGAACATGTGCACATGACAAGTTTCAAAACACAGCTCAAAGGGAGTGAGATCATTTTGAGGCTCAGACTAAAAATATTCAGCTTATCTTTTAAGCTCAACACACATAGAGGGAGATTTGCTGCAGTATAAAAGCTGTATTGCTATTGTTTACTACAATTTAAAAAATAATTTTCATTAAAATGAAATGTGGGAATCATAAAATAGATCAGGGCACTGTAAAACATTTAAATTTATATTAAAATTGATTTTTCGTTATCATTACTTAGTTACTATTTTTCCTTGAAAACATCTTTAGTTAATTTTCAAAACATGAAATTGTATTAAGGGAAAAGTAGTTATGATAATCAATATTTCTATCTTAGCCTTGTTTATGATTTTTACCAAGTTGATTTTATTATTCAAGTTTGATAGTTTGTATTGTAACCCCAAACTTAACAATCTTCATGTCCTAATACTTTCTTAGTGGCTAGGAAAGTATTTTTTATTTAGTCATGATTTTTTTTTTTTTTTATACGCAAGACTCCTAATGTCCAACATTTCCACACAGTAACAAGTCCTTAGATTTTCCATATAAAGGAACCATCATTGGGAATGGCCAATCAGATGTTTTTCTTCCTTCACTAACGTTGGCATTATTTATTTATTGTAACATTATTTATTATTAATGATTTATTCTTTTGTTCAGATGTCCTGCATTTTTACTCAGTAATTATTATTTTTTAAACCATGAACTTTTTAACATCAATGTAAGAAAACAGTTATATAGCCAATTAGAAAATGCCAAGGTGCTTTCAACACCTTTTGCCTTATTTGTAATTATTAATTGTGTGGAGTTTTCAAAAGTATTGCCTGCCTGTTGTTTCTCTTCACTATTTAACCAGGTCATTGTGCTATAGGGTTCAAAGACTGTGCTCAATCAGTATTTGACTGAGTTAGAAAATGAGGAAATGAATGTTGCCTGCTACCTTTGGAAGCCACGAAAATTGAAATAAATGTTTCTTAAATACAACAAAACAAGACTAATGTCATTAAGCAGGATGTGACCTTTTGTTCCCAATTTTATTTCCTGAAAGCTTCTCATTGCCTGCGGGCCAAATCTTGAACAGGAGAAGCTCAAAAGCCAGATCTTAGCCACAGGACTTGCCCCCAAAGGCTGGATGTCTCCTCTGATAATCTCTCACATGCCCAGCTCATTCGGGCATCTCTTTCCACAGCTCCTCCTGCTTGCGGGTGTGACCTTGGTGATGTAACGCCTCAACAGCCTGCTGCTCTCATCCTACTCTGGCAATAAGTCTGCATTAGACTTTCTCTTTGTTGAAAGCTTGTCTTCCCTTTTGTCTATTATTAAAGCTGAAAATACTCAGTGGAAAACTAATTAATAATTTCTCAGAATTAAAATGTCTAAGAACTCGGAAGAAAAAAAAATGGTTTTCAACTTGTTCATTTTCTTGGGGCTTGTGCACTTCAGTTTTGAAAAAAAAAAAAAGCACCCCTTTAAAAGGTATGCAGTCCTGGCTTCGTGGAATACACCCTGTTGGTAGACCAATAGAAAATTAGGCTCTTGATTGCTCTGTAAACATTAGTCTACTTTTCCTTTTCTGCTGCAGGAGATATTGAAGCTATTTGTCTTTTTAAGCTTTGCAAATGTAAAATATATTAATGTGGGTTACTTTAGTCGATTACAAATTCACCTCACTGTCTATTAACATATCTCAGTTCTAACTCAATAACACTTCTTACCTGTGTTATTCATTATTCATTATGCTATAATCCAGGGCTCTCCACTGAGACCATAAAACTCAACTATTAGGACTAAACTTAGGGATCACTGTCTATGGGGACACAGACTCAACCGCCCAGTGATTTCGGTAGGCTAGGTCAACTATCACTCAATTGTATTGTGCACTATTCATACAGCTTTAGGGTACCATAGATGATTAAAATGGTGCCGCTAGCACCAACTTGAATTAACTTTCCCAAGTGTTGTGAAGTTTTAGCTACTTGGCCAGTAAGTGAGCAGGCTTAAGCTTGGTCCTGGATATTTCCATGCAACTGAGTCTTTAAAACCGTAATCTTCGCAGAGTTCAGACTAAAGATAAAAATTCCACACTCTACCAAACTTAGGTCAGAGCATTACCTGTCAGAATCAATTGTCTTTCTTCTCACCTTTCTCATTAAGAATTCCAGCAAAATGTATACGAGGCAAAGCCACAGAACAAGCACATTGTTTCTCCAGAATTTTCGGACTTTAAAATCAACTCCATGTCAGGGCAAACAGCAATCAATCTCACGTGAATTACTGGGCTTAAACAGAGAACCCTAAAAACTAGGCATTGGGGAAGTCTAACTGTCCAGTTATAGAGGAAGAGTTAAATAACTTTTTTGTATCTATTCAGATCCTTATTAAAACTAATCATACAGATCAATTTTTATTCATTTAAAAGGCATGCTAAGGAATATCTTGCCATGAATGTCTATGCAAAATTTTAACATATTATTATGTTAAAAGTGATCTTTTTCTAGATTTGAAAATTTCAGATAATATTATTCTTTACATTTATCTATATCTGAATATTTATTTTTATTAAAGATGGATACATAGATTTCCACTTCTAGCATCAGTTCTCAATTTGTGGGTTGTGACCTTTTTGGGGGTCACATGTAAGATATCCTGCATGTCAGATATCTGTACTACAATTCGTAACAGGAGCAAAATTGCAGTTATGAAGTAACAATGAAATTATTTTATGGCTGGGGGTCACCACAACATAAGTAACTGTACTAAAGGGTTCCAGCATTAGGAAGACTGAGAATCAGTGATTTCTGACCATGAAGGGTTAGTTGGGCTGAGATTTCATTACACAATTGAAAATCCACATAAAAACATATAAAACAATGTTTTTTAAATTAATCAATCAATTACAATTTATTCACTTTGTATCCTGTTTTTTGTGTATCAGGTAAGAGACAGTGAGGATCAATATTATTCAAGAGAAGGGGAACTGAGATCAGCTTTACAGGACACACTGAATGCCTCTGGTGATTTACCAGGTTATAGAAAAGGGTAGTAGTCCTGATTTTAGAAGACAGAGTTGGGAGTTTGGGGAGTTCTAGGTAGGCAGAACCAGCAGAGCAGAGAGTCAATGAGAAAAAAGCATAGCACAGACAGTAGGTCCCAACACGCTGCTAAAGAATCTTCTAGAAGATTTTACTCAAGCTGGCTAAGCTCATGTTGTAGAGAAGCCATGAAAAGCTAGGGGGAGAATTAGGCTAAAGCAGACAAGACACACTCAGGTTGACACTGCTCTTGTTCTGAGCAGCTGGAGTGCAAAATCTCACAACATGCAAAAAGGACAAATGAAAACCAGGAGAGCGTCTCAGCTATGCTGCCAAATTAGTTCCAGAGTAAAGGTTGCTCCCATTCTGCCTATCAAAACTCTAAGAAAGGCCTCACAAGGATCAATCTGTTTCTACAAAGCTCAAAAATGTTTAAAACAACTCAGTATCCAACTATGTAAATTCACGATGTCTATCATCTCTGAGGAATTTAGGAGGCCTGCAAGGTTCCAGGGAAAGTCTATAATAAAGAGAAACCTTAATAAGGGTAAGCAAAGACACAAAAACAGGAAGTGTAACAGGATGAGCACAAAAGAGATATTTAGAAATTATAAACAGACTCTGTATGTTCACAGAGGCCGAGGAAATGACAGGTGCTAAGAAAGACGAATGCCAAAAAACCACCCAAGTCAGACTTGCAGAGTTAGAAAATACCGTATGGAGATGAAAATTACACTGGATGGTACTGTCAGCCAGTGAAGGTGAGAAGAGAAATAACTAAAAACACACAGTCCCTTCAAAGTCAGGCAGAAAAAAAAGAAAAGGAAACAAGAAGAACATAATAAAGGAAGGTCATGGCAAGATGATAGATTACTATCCAAATAAAATAAAATAAAATAAAATAAAATCAATATTCACATCTTAGGTACATGCTTTAAGCATCTCATTTTAAATGTAGACATTGTCAGATTCTGTTTCAAAAGAAGACATCAGCAAGATAGAATTTAAGCTATAAAGAAACAAATATATTGAGAGTACATGTACGTAAACCAATATAGACACACTCTATAAACATTAACAAACTAACATTAAGTGGTTGTTATAATATCTGAAAAATAAATGTCAGATAAAAACATTCCCAAAACCAATAAAGATCATTTCATAGTGAAAAAAAGAAGTTTATAAATTAATGGGCACATGCCTTTGCACCTGGTGGTGGATAAATGCTTATCAATATACATTATGTGAGCATGTAACAGTAGATAAATAAAACAAATAAATCTACACCTAAAGCAAAGGGCGTCAAATTGATTAGCTAACTGCATAGAAAACTGATCATATTAGAAGACATTACCAATATTAGCAAATAAATTGACCCAAGTGGTGGAGCCCTGTAATCATCAACAGAATTATAAGATGAACATAAAGTATTGACCAAGATAGAATATTCTGAGCCACATGCACATACCCAAAAAATCCTCTCCCAGCACTGTATAAATTTAAAAAGTATATTTTATGATCAGCTGGGAATTATTTACATAAATAGAACACAGAATACTCTTTTAGCCTAGCATTTTTGGCTAAGCAAAATTATTTGAGATTCACCCTTGCTGTTTCTTTGGTGCTATTTCATTGCATTTTATTACTATGTAATACTCTGTCCCATAACTTGTCCATCAATTAACCTTCCAATTGTATGTAGCTTCCAATCGTATGCAAATTAATCTGCTGTGAATGTCAGTGGACTATATTTAGGATGTATGTTTTTATTTGGGGAACATACGTCTCAAAGATTAGGTGAGCTGTGTTATGTTTTATAAGCTGGTTTTACATTATCTACCTGTTTTCCAAAATGGCAGCAGCACTACCTCCTATCCATAGTGCTTTCTATTTCCTGTGGCTCCTTAGGTCCTCAGGTATGTGCAGTGATCAGCCACTTCTTCTTCTTCTCCTTCTCCTTCTCCTTCTCCTTCTCCTTCTCCTTCTCCTTCT
>NW_026592890.1:4404719-4445076 GCF_907164565.1 Psammomys obesus
TCTTCTTCTTCTTCTTCTTCTTCTTCTTCTTCTTCTTCTTCTTCTTCACAAGCTTCCACAAACTTTGATGTTAAAAAACAAAAAAACCTTACATTAATCAGTTTGTTTTGATGTTGGCCAAAAGTCCAGGCCCAGAGTGGCAGAAGCATTTTTCAGAGACCTACAGACTAAGTAAGGTCTACCATCTAGCCTGTGTTTTCTTTGGAACCTTCTCAAGTTCATGTTCAGTGACAGAATTAGATTCTTTAATGTTGTAGGAATGAGACTTCTTTCATGGCTGGCTCTTGGCCAAGGAGCTTCCTCTGGCTCCAAGCTGCCTGCATTCCTCAGCATGTGGTACCACTCCATCCTCTAAGCCAGCTCTGGTGCACAGAGCAGTCTCTTAACTCCCACTCTCTCCGACTGTCCCTCTCTACGGATTTCTGGCTCCAGATTTTAAAGGCTCATGCTGTATGTCCACGAGGACAATCCCAAAGTTCTCCCTGTTATTTCAGCTTCAGTGATTCATACTCAAGTCTTCAAAAGTCCTTCTTCTGCCAGAGTATTATGTTTATAGCCCTGTCCACATTCAACAATAGAGGTCATCTTAGAATCCTGGGTAGTTCAGAATTGTTAACTTGAATGTAGCAGCCAGGATTTCAACTTCCACTTCCATAATGATTGAGACTAAGCATACTCTTACGTGTTCATGTGTAATCTGTACATTTTCTATGTAGTGTCAAGTAATAAGGTTATAATTTTAATTCATTAATTTGTCTTCATAAGACCATTTTTAAAGTTTTAGATATATTATTAACGTTGAGTCTCTTTTCAAATTTATGTGAAATTGATACCCTAAGATCACTGGTTCCTCTGATCAACAAAGAAGATCAGATCTTTGCATCTGATTCATTATTCAACTGTGAATTTTGTAGTTTCAGTGCATAGACGTCTTGCAAATGTTTGTAGATGTATCCCTTATGTTTTCTCATTTGTTAGCATTATTTGCTTAATTTAAATTGTACTTGTTGATAGTGCATAGACATCCCACTGATGCTTGTAGAAGATTCAAACTGGTTTAAAGTTAGTCTTAGTGATAGAATGTAGTCCACCCCAGTGGTAGCTGAGGAAGATAGGGGTGCGTAGTGGATACTGGTGAAGAAACGTAGGCACAGTTGTCGCTTCCTGGGATACGGTTATCATTCCATGAACAAATGGATACATCAACACTCACTATCTTGTGTTCTTCAAGTGATGGTAGTTCACTGGATGGGAGTTGTATTTTCATAAATCTATAAATCAACATCTCTGTAAGAAATAAAAACATGGAGGTGAAAATTCTACACATGCCTTATTCTGACTAGTTTAAGAGAAAACCCTGTGAATACAGTATTTCTAATTTTAACACTCTTTCCTAGACTGTGCTGCCAGGATAAGATATTCTAAAATCTTTGCCATGCACCTGCAATACAGTGGCTGTTTCGTATTGTGATTTCTGAATGCCAGCCACTGCACTAACTTTACATGGTGAAACGTGACTTAGGAAACCTGGCCACTTTTCCAGGTCTACATAGAGAAGATCCGAGGCTCAGCCCACCCAACATGACAGTCTGAGTTTACTTTGTCAGCGGAGCACATCTAATGTGACTGTCTGACCCGCGTTCACGGCCTACTGACGTTGCCTCCCACCCAGCCCTGCTCTCCTCTCTGAGCCACCCCTTGCTGTGCATTCGCTTGCCAAGAGGCACCTTTCCCCAGATTTTCACATTCAGTGGAGAGATTTCTCTGTGATTTGAGGAATTTAGCAGCACAGCTCTTATTAAGGATAATATGAGTCGTGGAGCAAAACTGTATCCATTGTGCTGAGAATTTATACCAGACACAAAATCATCACTAACATAACAGCCCGCAAATTGCCAAGGTTTAATATAATTCCGAACCTTACTTTTTATTTTCTATCATTGCCTTTTCACTCAGGAAGAAAAGTGGAAGAAAAACCCATTGTATACAAGATAATATGTAATCTTGTTCTCCTATGGAATTTAACTTCGCTTAAAAGAGAGAGATGCTTTAAATCCCTGAAGAGACCCCTCCCAGAAGGGGGGGGATGTGGAAGCATCTGCCTTGTGCCTGCATGTGTTTCTCAAGAGAGAATGCATAGAGCATTATATATAGTGAAATGAGTTGTGTTACACTGATTAATTAATTATTAATCATTTTTTTCAATATAGAGGGGAAGAGGCTTATCAGAAAACTTTAGCACTGCAAATCAGCCCCAGATGCTAATCGCACCTTAAGTGCACCATATTGTTGCAGAGCTCAGAAACGCCTGGAGGGTGGATTAATAATAATATGTTCAGTTTCAGAACAACCTCCTCACATCCCAGTTCACACTTAAAATGCATCATTCCTGTATGTACGTGTGTTATTAATGTACGTGTATGAGTGTGTTGTTATTGTTTATGTGTGTGATATTATTGTGTATGTGGGAATGTAAATGTGTGTTATTAACCTGTGCTATTATTATTGTATGTGTGAGTGTGTATGCTATTGTTGGAGGTGTGTGTTTGAGTGTGTTATTGAGTGTGTGTGTGTGTGTGCGTGTGTATGTTGTGTTCGGAGGACAGCTTTGTAGATTCACCTTTCTCCTTTCCCTTTTATGAAGGTCCTGGGAATTGAACTCGAGTTGTTCATCTGTCTTTGTGTCATGCATCTTTACCCTCTGACCCATTTCACTGGTTGCATGTTTATGATTAATCTAAAGTAAGGATGTGGTACCAATAAATTGCCAAAAAATATCCACCGAAACAGGAGAGAGCATCAATGGAATGTGTCAGACCAGAGCTGATGTATTCCTTCCCAACGTATTGTATTTCCCTTCCCTGTGTCTCTTTCTTCTTCTGTTTAGATGACCGCAGCATCTCATAATTACTTAGAAATAGAAGCATGAAGAAACTCCGGGACTGGAGGTCAGTTTCATGGAGTTTCAGTTTTTTTGGGTTTTTTTTTTTTTTAAGTTGTTTTTAGAAATCTTGAGCACTTCCTGTTACACTCACACGGACATTCTAACCCCTCACATTTTTAAAATTAAGAACAAAACTTACCTATCAGCTCCTTTGGCTTGTAGGGTTTCAATGCTCATTCAAATCCCTATTACTCAGTTCTTAGAAGGCTTGTGTTGAGTGTGTAAAGCAATTGCTAAGTGAGCTCATACAGGCATCATGGGCTTCCCATTGCCCACATGCCTTACTGTTACCATGAGGCTTTCTCTGCACACTGATTTTGTGTACCTGGCAGATGAGTTCACCCTCCCTGCCGCTCTGCGTACCCCCACTCCCAACACAGCACCCATCAGTCTTTTCAAACAACTCACAACTTCCTCCTTTTGCTTTTTATTCTTATAAAGGGCTCTTCAGTTTTTTTAGTCAACCAGCAGCCTTCTCCTTAGTAACACTTTTGTGTTTGATTCACATTGCAGCTTTTGGCCAGGGAGTTTCCCAAACAAAGGCCATTTCTTTTATTATTTTTAAGCACTCCCAGCCAGGCTTCTTTTACTTGGTTGAGCCTTTGACTATATTTGAGTAGAAATTCTCACATTTATGCTAGACTTCTGTTGAGAAAGCTTCATGCTACAAGACTTCCCCTAAATTAAATGTGTTGACGTCCAGTGCTGTTTCACAGCCTCAAGCATGGCAAGAGTTGGTTTACTTTTAAAATCCAGTTCTGATTTTAAAGGCTTTGTGTGAGTGCTGAGTGTGTTTGAAAGCTCCATGTGCTGTGGAGAGTAAGGCAATGAGGAATAGTCTCCTACAGGATCCCACAGTGGGCTGGGAACGGCTGGAAACTATATGAGCATTTCAGCTCATGGAAACAGCTCAGACAAAAGCCTGGAGAGTGAGTTATCCCTCCCCATGCTTTGTCCTAAAAAGAAAGCCTTGAGATTGGAGAGTCAGCAGGGTATTCAGAGAATAGTCAGATGCACCATCCCTGCCTGGAGCTCCATGTGTGCTGGAGACAGGAAGGGACATGAAGTGGGAAGTCAAACACGACATCGTGAAAGCTATAAATATCAGCTCTGAGGAGTCTAGGTAATAAGAGCTATTAAGTGCTGAAGGGTGATTGTTCAAATTGGAAATAAATATTTGGACATCTGCTATGTCAGCCTATCAATGCAGAATTTACTCAGAATTTTAAGGTTAAGGTAAATTCCCTCCCTCCCTGTCTCCTTCCCTCTTTCCCTCTCCTCTTCTCTTTTTCCCCCCTCCCTCCTTCCCTCCCTTCCTTCTTCTCTCCCTCCCTCCTTTCCTCTCTCTCTGCCCTCCTGCCTATCTCTTTCTGTAACAAAGCACGTGTTCCTTGACTATCCCAAGGGCAGTTTCAAATTAGCAACAGGGTAGCAAAGACCCATGGAAAATGAGCTGTCTCTACAACCCAGAAAATTCAGTCCCCCAGGATGAGAATTTTGTAGCATGTTTAGGATTTATGGGGCTATATAATGCTGAGCACATTTTACTTAAAAAACAAATTTGTTACATTTGTTTTGATCGTCTGTATACTGTGACTCCCACCTGGAAGGTTCTGGACCGCTGGAGATGGAGCCCATTATCCTGACTACTGTGGTGCATCTGCTTGTATTTTAAAGGCTGGCGTCCATGAACCCAGCCGAGAGCAGAGGAAGGCGCGGCGCGGACCACAGCACGACTGCTCTTAGACCCTTTCCAGTCTTCTTCTCTGCTCTGGTGGAGGAGAGTCATTTTCTATTTCCGTGTTACTAATATATCCATGCTTTTTTTATTTTTTTATATAAAGTGTTTCCAGACTTTTTCTTAGCTTAGCCTCAATAAAATTTTCTATCTGTGGAAGCCGATAGTAAACCATGCCCTGGCCTCCTAGGGACAATCCTAGGGACTGGCTTCTGGCTGTTTCACTAGCTAAGGCAAGTAACCAGCCAGGATCTCTCTCTCTCTTTTAAGTAAATAGATTTTAAATTAGTTTGTTTGTTAAAATAATTTCTCAATGTGCATACATATCTTTAAACGTTAAATATATACGATTTTTTAAGATTTTTTTTAATTTATTACAATTTATTCACTTTGTATCCCAGATGTAGCCCCCTCCCTCGTCCACTCCCAATCCCTCTCTTCTCCCTCCCTCTTTTCCTCCCCTGCCCCTCCCCCGGTCCACTGATAGGGGAGGTCCTCCCCTTCAGGCGAGGGTCAGGACATTCTCTTAAAGCTGAGCCTGTCTGAAGGGAACAGCTCGAGACCATCATCACAGAACCAAGAACAAATTCAGGGTGTTCTTCCCCACCTGAAGATGCTCTAAGTGGTTTTCAAAGTCCATAATGACACAATCTAATGGTCCTTGTGGGTTGGTAGCCCTTGCTTGACATTCTCTATCTGGGAAACCAACACCAACTGAGAAATCTTCTTGGGTGACAGTCCCTCCAAGGCTGGCCAGGCCACTGCCCAGGCCCATGTTATCAATACCTGTTCTGAGGGGCTGAAGGTATTGTTAGTGACAGCGATTGATTAAATGTGTGTTCTCAAGATGGCAGTGTTAGTCCCCTACTTCAGGAAGGAAGGTTTTCTTGCGAGAAACTCTCCCTCCCTCTCTCTTTTTAAACCAAAGGACACTTGTTGTGTGTGACATATCTGGAAAAATATTAAGTATGGAGTCTATTTTAATGCTTGACCTTTAAGAATGACCTTGACCAGGTATCTCAATATGTAGTGATGGAGTCTGGAGACCAATAATAAAACCAGAACAGAAACCCAGACATTCCATGACAATTTAGGGTTCTCTTGCCAGCTGCCCATCTACGGTCCTCACAGGTCATGAACGGAATCTCCGATGAGCATCCATTAGGGATTCCTGTGTGGGTCCACAATCAACCGGGCTCTGCCAGAGAGAACTTCCAAGACACTTACTGCTGATCAGGGTGTCTAGCTGGAAAAGCTAAAATACTTAACGAATATACTTTTATAACTGAAGAAACTATGAGCTGAACCTGCTCACAATGATAATTTGGGGCTTAATTAATTAATGGCTAAAGTACTTTGGAAGCACAAAGGACTATATAAATGCTAAACATTATTAAATGTTAATAGCCATGTTCTTGAATAACACTGATATTAATTTAAATTCCTAAACCTTATTATCAGAATGAAATGCATGCTAATGAGGTTTTCCTAATAAATATTTTGTTTATGATGTATTTAGAGTGGTATTACTTATCTTACCATTGCAAGTATAAATTACTGCACTTGGCAAAAGGGTGGCTGCCTTTTCTTCATGATAATTAAAATGGAAATGCAGAGAAATATAATGAATATATTAGGCAAGAAAGTTTTCTGTCAGAGCCACTAAGGTTCAATCTACACCAAGCCAGTGATTTTATTTCTTCTTCCAGGTCCAGTCCCTCTATTTTGTTTGTCGATTTTTTGTGTTGTTGGACTTTTGTAATTGTACTTAATGAGTCATAATGCATTTTTCAAATGAATTGAGCTAAGAATTCAACATCTCAAGGGTTTTTCTGGAAATCTCATCCTATGTCTTGAGGCAACCGGACTTATTCTGGGATGTTTCCACAAAGGACTGTGGACTGGCTTTTATATTGCTTCCTTCCTAGGAGGACCATTGTTGTCATGATCACTGACACCCAAATGGGAAATGAGCTTGCCTTGATGTCTAGTCTGTATGCTGACTGGGGCTGAACTGGCTTCTCAAATGTAGACTCATTTGTGGTTCAATTAGCTAAGAGCTGAATAGAATCTTCAGATAAAGTGCATATGTACTGCATATGTGTGCGTGTGTATGTATGTATGTGTATATAATTCATATATTTTTAGATTTTTTTAAAAACTTGGTGGCTGCTTCTGTTTATCATGTTTATCTAGATCTCCTTCAAGTTTATGGGTCAAACTTTACACATATAGTAGAATAATGGGAATCAGAAAAGTTTTGACTCTCTTCCCACTGGTGGAAAGTTAACATTTTATGGATAATCAAGAACCAATGTTAAGTTATGTGTTGGTCTATGCTAAACATACATACACACCATCAAATTCTGTCATTTTGACAACTCCATAAAGAGACATCCTTACAAAGGCCTTCAGGCATGCACTTGTTTAAAGTCTTCCCTAACCTAGAATAACAGATTTTTAAAGCAGGATCATGAAGTTGCTTCATAAAGCAAGGTGGTGAATTGCTGTCCTTCATTTCTTTACATGTCAAGACGTAAAATCTTGTTAAAGTCTTGTACAGATGTAGTAGCCAAGGGAAATCTCCATGGAATGACCCAGCGGGCGGCCACCACCGGGGTAGCCAGCACCAGGGGCAGCCAGAGTACTGGCTACACGCCAGTTGTATCAGAAATGGCTTCTTGCTGCCTCATCGAATTTCTCTCGAAACAAAGCCATTTTAAGGCTTCTACATAAGAATTTTATTGTTGAACTCAAATTAAAAGGGATTATTGTTTCTTAAATTATTTTTTTAGATAAGCTGTTCACCCCATCCAGCTGACACTCAGCCACTCTGACAATGGCTACCAGGCCCTGAGTGGCCACAGTCTGAACACTGTGCATTTGACACAGTACATGCATTTGCTGTCCATTTCTGCATTCTCAACATCCCCCAACTGCTATCCCTCGTGGTAGTTTATCCTAATCTCATAAACACCTACTCAGGAAGTATGGAACTTGTTCCCAGTGCGTGCACTAGTGGCTTGGATTAAGTACAATAATGACTAATCATTGGGAAGAACTATTTAGAAAGGGAAAAATATCTTTAGCTGACCTAGTAATTGAAAAAAAAAAAAACAAAACCACACACACAATATCTGCAAGAAAAATAAACTACGTATTATCCTTACATCTCAATAACATCAGTTATGAAGAAAACATTTTAACTTTCCCATGTGTAGTTTAAAAACAAATTAGAAATTAGATGAGTGGTCTTTAACAAATAATTTACAAAGAAATGGTTATAACATTATGACACACAACCCAAACTCATGGTAACCACTACATCCTAAGTTCAAATATTTAGGAAACATATCAGTGTTACATTGTGAAATTTATTTCGAAAGGAAAAGAAAGAAAGGCGTGAGTGTTTGCTACATGGTTTATCATCTGCTTAAGATAATAAACCAAGCATTTGTGGATGAGACAGAGAAATAACAAGAGCTAAACTTGAGCAATGTGATGCTCCCTACCATTGTCAATGACACGGGACAGACTCACAGGTGCAGAAGCACGTTAAAGCCTGAGAGCATGGTGATTAATAAAGACATAGCGGGCTAACATATGGGGAATGGGATGCTGGTGCTCTTCTCGACACAGACCACTGAAGACGTTGCAATGCTTTAAAGGAAGTAAAGATGAACGGAAGTAATCGCCACACAATTAGAACACTGGCCAGTGTCTTCCTTGCAGTTCCAAAACTCCAGAATGTGCACAGGGAACATGTGTTAGGTAATCACTTGAGACAATACCTGACCAGTCAATTAAATTATAGGTCTTTTAAGCATTTTTAGCACTTTATGTAGAAAGTCGGATAATGTAATCCTGACGCTAAAGTTCTAAAGATTCCTAACCCTCTAACCCTCTAACCCTCTAACCCTCTAACCCTCTTTCTTTCTTTCTTTCTTTCTTTCTTTCTTTCTTTCTTTCTTTCTTTCTTTCTTTCTTTCTTTCTTTCCTTCTTTCTTCCTTCCTTCCTTCCTTCCTTCCTTCCTTTCTTTCTTTCTTTCTTTCTTTCTTTCTTTCTTTCTTTCTTTCCTTTTCTTTTTTGAGGCAGGGTTTTTCTGTATAATATTGGCTGTCCTCGACCCACATTGTAGACCATGCTAGCCTTTAATTCACAGAGATCCACCTGCCTCTGCCTTCCTGAGCACTGGGATTACAAGCATACACCAACAAGTCCAGCCCCCACTCACTCTTACAGTCAGTAATACCATTTCTTATTTCCGATTCTTCTTTCCCCTTTCCTCCTTTCATTCCTAGATCTCTCCCTCCCCCCTCCTTTTATCTTTCATTTCCTCCTTTTATTTTTTTATTAAGGATTTATGTTGCCTGTTGTAGAAAGACTCACAGGCCAAACTTTCTGCCATCTAAGATTCCAAATGGATCAAGAGAAACAGATACAAAGTAATAAGAATAAACTAGGTATAATTAAAGATACTGCAGCATGCTCAACGGGCAATAATCTACTTGGATGTATCAAGGAAGAGTCTTCAGGGAAGGAGTCACAGATATGGATGGTAATAGTTCATGAACCCACCAGCTGGACTAGAGGTGAGAGGCCCCTGAGAGCCAGAGCACCATGGCCAACTGCTGTGTAGGAAGCAGGAACTAGAAGGTACTTACTTTGTGGTGAGAAATCTGGAATTTTGCTTTCTTTCAAAAAACGCAGATGTTATAATTTTGTTGTTGTTGTTGTTGTTTTAATCCCAGGTGTGGGTATATGGGGCTGCTTTGAAACAACTGGCTATGATTTGCCTGTGTGCTAGCAGAGCCATGGTTTTGCCAGCCACAGGTAATTTTTGCAGTTGTGTGGTATTCAAAGTCTGGGAAATTTTTGGAAAAATTTCAGAGGGTATATAAACACTAGGGCCTTAAAAGGCAGGGTTGATGGTTATTGTCTCTTGGGTAGTGTGTGTAAGGGGGTGTTGGTTGGTTGTTGGTTGTTGTTGGTAGCAGTTTGTTAAATTGGCATGGGTAAAGAAGAGACAACAAGAAAAATTAGATTTCCCGATGATAAAAATAAGCAGGAAATAGAAACAAGAACATCTCTCCCTTTTGATTCCTGACTTTACTCAGAGATCTCTCTCCTTTCATCTCTATCCTTTCTTCTCTCTTATCTAGTGTTAGGGAGCTGAAAGGATGGAAGAAAGGGGTGAAGAAGGGTAGAAGAGAGGAGAACCCACCAGGTAGCAAAGGCTAGTTACAGCACTTCTCATTAAAAGAAGGTTTATAAATGGTTTTAGATGGAGTAGCTGGTTAAGGAGCAGACATACATTCCACTCTCCTCCTTCATCTCATGGATAAGGATGAGGACCAGTTGGAAAGCTTCACAGAAGCCTTTAGGGTCTCCATTCCAGATGTTAAGTCTGTCTCTGTGTTATCTTCTAGGGGCACACAAGGCATGGATAGCTGTTACTCCCCCTCTTGGATGAATGTCCGCTGTCTTCATTCCCCTAGACACTTCCATTGCTGTCTCCCTCCAGCACTGAGCTTATGATTCTTTCTTTACGTGTGGTCAAAGGGCAAACAACTGTGGGACTTCTCATACTTGGCAAAAGGATAGGCTCTCTTCATGCTCAGCTCTCTCTTCATGAGACTGAAAGCCTTCTTGGGGCTCAGGGCTCTGTTTTCCTGTGTTGATCACTTCTAGCCCCCTAGTCTAGATTACTGACAGTGGCAGGGCTGGGCATCAATTTACGATGCACAGTGAGTAAAGGCAAGGAGACCTCTGTGAAGAAGAGGGATAAAGGAAGATATATTTTTAGTTAGTGGGGCTGAATCATATTTAGAATGGGGAATCTGATCATAAAGAATGGATGATTCCCCTCCCCAGCTAGAGAATTCTCCCAATGTAGAGGAAGAGCTATGAGCTATATCTTAACTCCTTCAAAATAAGTAAGTTTAGGATGGTCCCAAGAAACCATTGTGAAAGTGATTAAGGCCATAGATGGAAGTCTCATTAATCAGGGATAGAGGTAATATTTGAAATACTAAGACTCACAGGGATTAGAGTGGGACCGGTAGGGTCATGTGTTTGTAAGAAGAGCAGAGAAAGAGATCAAGGAAGATTCAGAAGAAATATCTAAGATGCACACTTTATTTTGGGCTTCATTCTATGGGCAGCAGGCCAAATCCAGCCTGCCACCTGCTTTTGCAAAAATAAATTTTAAAAATTGTCTGAACATGGCCACTTTCATCAAATTCATTAATTTGCATAGACCATATTGGATACTGTGTGGCTCACAAAGTCTAAAATAGTGACACACGTTTCTGAAAGTTTGCTGGCCCCCTTTTTCACACAGGTGTGAAGTGGTTATTCTTTTATTAAGTGTCACATAGAGAAAGAAAGAAGCTGGCCACTTGGAGGTCTCCTCTATCACCATTGATCTTGCAACTAGATGCGAGAAGAACAGGATTCTGATAGCTATAAAACAAGCTTTGGCTCCAACGTTAACTGGGAACAAAAACTAGAAACTGAAAACACGAAGCCTTTTTATCAGAGTGGATGGAGCCCTCACAAATCAATTCCCCATCCAAATGGGAACCAAGCAGAACCTGATCCTTCAGTTTAGAGGCACTCAATCAATTTGAGCCAACTGCGCTAGGAGATGCTAAAGGGAACATCTCTGATGGGGTTAAAAGACATCAGATAGCTGGGGAAATAGAGACCAAGAAGCTAAGAGCACTGGAATTAATTCTTATATACAGAAATCCAGTAGTGGAAAAAGCAGCTGTGATGTTTTGGCAAACAGATGAAAAGACGCTGTTCCAACAAGCCAGCTCAGGAGCAGAGCAGAACACTGAAGAGAAAGAGAGCTGTGTGCGTAAGGCCCGAACCAGAAAGCCAGCTAAGCGTGGTAGGAAATTCTAGCAACTGTCTTCCCGGCATTGGCTGTGAGCTTCCAGGGCATGCATTTGACCAATTAGGTGTCAGTGAACACTACGGGTACCATTAGAAGAAGCCAGAGTGTTTGTACATCAGTACCGAAACAGCTCATGTGTAAAATGTCAATATCTAAAATTATTTGGAACAATACATATGAATTTCATTAGCAACAAACTATATTCTGGGAAAGGCGTAAGGATGTTAGATAATGGATTTCAGTAAGCTGGCCCTGAACTTTCTCTCCCTTTTCCCACGTCTACCGTGAACGCCTGCTCCTAGAAGCTGGAGCTTACTGGTTGGAAAGAAAAAAAATGCTAAGGAAGTCATTCTGTTGAGTACTTTATTAAGAATCATGTCATTAATCACACTATAGAGAACCAGAGAATGGCTTCTTGCTATTTCTTCCGGACTAGGCTAGATACAAAATCTGCAAAAATGAGGGGGGAGCAGCCTTACCAGGCCACAGAAGATGACAATGAAGCCACTCCTGATGAGATCTGATAGACTAAGATCAGAAGGAAGGAGAGGAGGACCTCCCTATCAGTGGACTTGGGGAGGGGCATGCGTGAAGAAGGGGGAGGGGAGGGTGGGACCGGGAGAGGAGGAGGGAGAGGATTATGGGGGGATACAAAGTGAATAAAGTGTAATTAATAAAATAAAATAAAATGAAAATGGGTGCTTAGTCAAAAAGCGGGGAACAGTGCCACCGAAGGTGCAAGAATATGGAGATTTGTCTTATTTCTTCCTTTCACTCTTTTTTTTTTTTTTTTTTTTTTCAGTTTGGGATTTTTGTTTGTTTCCTTGCTTTGTTTTGGGTTTGGGAAGAGTCCCCTGTTAACACAGGTTAGCCTCAGACTCACTGTGTAGAAAAGGCTGACCTTGAACCCCTCTTTCTCCCTGGACTCCCAGAATACTGGAATTGTAGGTGTAAGCTGTTGTGATTGTGTTGTCAAGTTGTCAGAATCTGGAGTCCCCTGGGAGACTAGCCTCTGAGCATGCCTGGTGGGGCCGGGTTTACCTTGGACTCTGAGCATGCCTGGAACCAGAGGGGCGGGGCTTACTTTAATTATGTTAATGTTGACAGAAACCCATCTTAACTATAGATGAGCCTATTCCCTGGGGATCTAGGGCCGTGTGAAATGGAAAACGTGACTGGATATAAGAACCCATCACTCCCAGCCTCTTGATCGCGAGTACCATGTGGCCAGCTGCCCCAAGCTCCTGCTGCTTTGACTTCCATCCTGTGACAGACAGTCTCCATGAACTCTGAACCCTCTCTCTCCCTAGTCATTAGGCTTCTGAAGGAAACATACCTACTGGACCATCTCCCTGGCCCCACTGATTTTGTCACATGGCATATTTTGTTTATCACATCGAGAAGTCAAGAAATTGATATAGCCACTACTCCTGGCTACTGTGGTTTTAAATTTTTATTTAATGTTATTCTATATAAATAAAAAATTTAAATGCCATTTTTAATGATTTATTTACTGGGGTGGAGATGGAACCCAGGGCCTTATATATCCCAGTCACTGTTTTATCACTGAGCATCACAGCCAACTCCTGCTTTATTTTCACACTGTAGGCTTCGAGTTTCCATTCAAACATAAGAGCACCTGACTAAGTACACAGGATCACTCAAAAGTGCATTCAGGTTTGGTTCTTACCAGAGAATGAGGATTCGGCAGCAGGTGCAGCTAGTTATTTTAATTTGTTGATATATACACATTCTAACCTTGTGGTTTGCTGACCACAAGGACAGACTGGAGGGGAAAGATATCACAGCACACCTTTTCTTTTCCTGTCCTTCCAGGTCACTCTAAGTAGCTAGCTGGTGCAGGAAAGCAATGTACGAAAGGATACCATAGAGTCCTGGATCCACCTAGTTCTTAGAGACTACCAGGCCCTATTTGCTTAGGAAGCAAACTGGTTCAAATATTAGGCTGGCCCATTAGGACTGACACTCCCCGAAACTTCCTTCATCACGGACAAAGCACCCATTCCTTTATCCACGCTGAGTTCCGTTGAACTCTCCCCAGTCATGCCTCACTAAATTCTGTGCTATCATAGTTACCATTTCTAAATGGGAAGCCAAGATCTGAGGACCAGCATATGGCTCCTTATCTTCTGTGTACAAGCACAGGCTACATTTTGTCCTGTGGGGCTTCATTTACAAAATGCATATGCAGAGATGAAGCTATGAATTTAGGAATGTGACTGTGCATTAGACCCCAGTCACGCAGAGACCTCTATAGATAGGCAGCTTCGGGGACTGTGTGTCCAGTGAAGGAAATTGCATCTGCCAGCTATAGGAGAAAGCTGGCTTGTGCTAGCTGAGTCCTGTCATCTCTGGGATCAGGCCCCAGAGGAGATGATGAGCAAGTTCTACCTGTGCTCATCCTCCTGCCTCTAATCCGGTATGGGGTCACCTCATGGCTCCTGAAACAGGGATTCATTCTATTCTAGTGGCGTTGATGAACCCAACTGTTTTATAAACATTTGTCAAAAGCATCAGATCTCAACCTGTAGGTCAACCCCTTTGACGGGTTGAATGACTCTTTCACAGGGTTCTGCTAAGACCATCAGAAAACACAGATATTTACATTAAGCTTCACAACTAGCAAAATTACAGTTATGAAGTGGCCATAAAAATGTTATGGTTGGGGGGAATTGCCATAAGAGGAGGAACTGTATTAAAGGGTCACAGCATTAGGAAGTTTGAGAACCACTGATCAAGTCACTCAGGGGCTTAATTTTATGAACTACTTCAAGGAGTTTCCCCTGGAGGAAAAGGAAATCTTCCCAAGAGCCATATTCTTGCTTCTACTGTCCTATGGTGGAATCTTGAGAACAAGCTGCCTTGAACTCAGAAGTTCTGTACAATCATGCTTCATGTCCATAGTACTGAATGCATTACAGGCTTCAAATACAGGCCTCATCCAAACGCCTGGTGTTGTTAATCTCTGTACTCAAACATTGCCTGGATTATGAAATACCTATATGAGTGAGCAGGCTATCTTGAGATGCATACCCGAGTCTTACCCGATAGATGTCTAGAAAAAGCTCCCCAAGCTTTACTCTGAAGCCCCTAGCCATGAAGAAGAGATCTGAGGGTAAGGCTGGAGGCAGCTGCCTGGTGAAAATGCTTTGAAGTTTCAACTTCTAATCTTACAAATTGGTGTGAATTTTGCATTCTATCCATAAATTATCACACTGTGGTTTATTAAAGGTCTACTTTAATCAGCTTTGTTTAATTACTTAACTGTATTCCCAAACTTTTCAGAAGAGTTGATTACTTTGGAAAGTGTTTATCCCCTCTTCACAGAGCAAGACCACTCAATTTGTGAAGTTGAGATGCATATTATACATTCAAATATTAATTTTCTCAGCAAGTACTAATTGAGTAAATTTTAAGGTGACATGCTGGAAAGCAAGAATATCATGACAGGTAAATGTAGATCTATCCTTAGACTTCCAACGTTCACCATCCAGTGTGGCCATCACTCAAGACTGATAAACAAACACACAAACACACAAACAAAAAACAACTAGTCTCACTAGTTTTTCTAACCACATAATACGGTAGCATTTTGCATCTTTGGCAACTGAAGGCCATAGAAGGCAAGGACTCACATTCCAGATCCTAGTCTTTAATAGTCTTTCTTTAACAATGAAAAATATTTGCATGGGTGTGGTTGGGAAGGGCGCAAAGTGGGATGAAAAGAATCATTTTAAATAGTGATGTCACTAACCAGGGTTTTCAGGGTAGGTTCACTAGTCAACATGGAGCGCCACTCATGCTAACCGAGCTGCATTTAATCACAATGAAATAATTCAGTGACAGACAGGACGGGCCAAATGACCTTGCTCTTCTATTCCATTTCTGGATTTTTATGAGACTTTCCACCTCACTGGAAAGTTGTCTTAGTCAATCAATTTTATGTATTTGGTTTGGATTGCTTTCCTAAGATAGATTAAGATCCAAGGGTGCTTTTGTGTTTTTAACTGTATTAATTGCTTGATCAACTCCCATTTCAGAGAAGCTCAGGGAAATGCTCAGAGCTCCCATCTCTGACTCTCTGGAAGCTGCTCCTGGGTCTTTTCCTTGTCATTTATTAACCCTGCCCTTGCCATGCAAATTACACAAATTTTGCACTTCTGGAACTAGTCAATTATATTTATATTTGAATTCCATTAGACGCCTTCATGCATGATTGGACTTGTTTTGAGTTCTTGCTTGCTAATCAAAAGAGAGAGATGCAGTCTATCTCTGACTCAGTGGTATGGCAAACAAGTTGTATCCTTGCAAAAATAATTTCAGAGTAGTTCAAAATGAGGAGGGGGGAGAAAAAAAAAAACCGTGTTACTGAGTGCAGTCCTTTTTCCTTTTATGTGAGCAAGTAAATTTCTAGAATGGGGAAGTGATAAACTGAGCACTTTGGAATAATCAGTAATAAGCAAATGGGGAAAAATAAACACAACCGTGTGTTTTGTTCAGTTTACACTGAGAAGAACTACACTAACACTGTAAAAATGTTCTGATGTCTTCAGAAGGACATCACACAACAAATATCTCCAAGTAGATCTGAATATGCAAAAGATCCATGCCTATAATAGAATTGACCACAGTTCTGCTATGAATAAAATAACCATCCTGCTTTTTTAGGAGATAGTAAACCATGGTATTAAGTAAAAAACTGACAAATTATCTCCAGGGAATTGTGCATAATGAGAACATGTAAATAAACAATCTATTGTTCATTTTGTTATAGCATTCCTAGGTGTTAAATATGTTTGTTAATATTCCAAAACAGCACAGGTTCAAGAATTAATACATGAAAGCATTTAAATTTTTAATACTTTCTTTCCCAGAAATACAAATTACTTTGGAGATCCCTCATTATAATAATGACTGTCACTTGAGAAGGGAAAAACAGAGAATATTAATAACCTAACCCGTCTCAAATGATAATTTGAGATTTTGTTAAGCTTCACTTATGGAAAGTTAAAGTTTTATTATTTCTTGTGTCCTGTTACCAAGTTCTCAAATTCCTAATAATGAACACACACAGTATAGTAATGACTATTTATTGTCTTTCTTTTGGTTGCATCCATACTTTCCAATTTCATTTTATTTTAGTCAAACTGGGCTAACCATTGGTTCTCAGATCTCAATAGAACCCCAACTTCTTGCTTTGCTTAAATTTAATGTTTTCATTTGCTGAAAATGATATCTTGATTCTCTATCCAATCATCTAGGCCTGTTTTCTCAACACAAATACCAACTTCTCTGGGAAGTCATCCCTATAAGTAACCATTGAAACACTACATTCAGGATTTTGTGAAGTAGAATATTAAACAAAATTTGTGTTTGAAATGGAGCTGAGAAATGCCTGTATATCCATGGGCAAACTGAGCTTTAAGACTCTGCTTTTGCCTGTAAAATAGGGAAAGGGTATCCGCATGGCTGTGGAGGAGAAATGAGATAATTTATATAAAAGTTGTGGTCCAGGGTCAGTCCAGTAGAAAGGTCTGAAGATCAGTCGCCATTATTCTTTCTACTCATGGCTCATCCTTGATGCATGCCCACTTCATCGCAGATAAGGGAAGTCTATAGCAATAATTGGGTGCTTGTGATAAGAAAATACCTGTTTCTTTGCTTTTATCAATCCATGAAATGGTGGGGCTGGATCTCTCTCTCTCTCTCTCTCTCTCTCTCTCTCTCTCTCTCTCTCTCCCTGTGTGTATCTATTTAGAGTCAGAAAGACAAGACATCGTACATATGTATGTTGAGAGCGAATTAGACTTAGCTGGATACTACTGGATTGGAGAGTCAACTAATTGTATTCTCACTGGGAAAAAAGCTCAAACACATAAAATATCAAAACAAGCAAACTTCTAAAGAGTGATCATCTTCACCAATATATTTTCTAAATATTATTAGGAGGCCAGTCACCTGAATTGCATTCTCCTAATAATAAGGCTCTATGATGTGAGCCTTTCAGTGATATTTATTTTAGTAGCAAATTTTCAAGCTTTTTCTTTTCTTTTTTTTTTTTTTAGCTTTGAAAAATTATAATTTCTCGGTAACGAAAACTTGAGAAATAAAAGACATCTTGCTAGCATAATTTGTAAAGCATTCTGTGGTTAAAATAAGAAAAATTAGCCTTTGAGTGAAACTTAAAACACGTTTGTCAAAAGCTAGCAGCCAAAACACAGAAAAGCAATTTATCCCAAATTAGATTGCTTTGAAATACCAAGGTTAATGGAATCAAGGGAGGGAAAAGGTGCTGAGATAATTTGGCACCCGTAAAAACCTTCATCTTGGAAGGGAGATAATCTAAGTTAAGTATGAACATTAACTTGTGTCTTAAAAATGCACCACGCAACTGGGAGCTGTTTGGAAAATCTGGAAAGAATGCGAACCAGGGAGAGCAGCCAGTGTCTGCCTTTGGGAAGGTTACCATCAACATTTTCTTCCTGGGCTGCTTTGAACTTAGAAATGCCGTAAATGATGTCACTGAAAACCAACTCTACAGCAAGAGAACAGGAGTTCATACTGGTAGGCATGAGCGTGAGCTGTAGAATAACCCAAGGAAATGGAGACAGGTTTTTGTTTTTGTTTTTGTTTTTGTTTTTTTGAGTTATACTTTTTTTTCCTCTGGGAATTATTTGGTGCTTTTAGGATAACAGGGAGAAATTAAAAAAAAAATTGGGGATGTAGAATGAGTACGCTCCATAGAATATTCATTAAGATTAATTATATCCATTTTACATATAGCCATTCATTTATAGATGTTTAAAGACGTCCTGCAAAATATGACCTGAAGCAGCAAAAGTGAAATTATAAATTTTCATTTAATGGAAGTGAATAATGGTTATATTTATTTTAGTAGGTCCTTTGGGACTTACTATACATAAGAATTTACTATTTTTATCAAATAATTGTGGTACAGTTTCTTTTTCTCCCACTAGTAGGACCCCTAAGAAATAACAAAGATGCACATTAGCTGTGCTGGTACCCAAAGCTAAAGCATTTATATGTTTTCAAAGGAGTAGATTATTTGTTAGAGGTATCGCGTTCAGTCATTTATAAATAGTAACCTTTGTAAAGCAAGAAATAACCTTGTTTTAAAAACCACTAACATCGTTGTCGATTGTCACCTGCTGGTAATTGAAAATGTGTTTCTGTCAGTTCTGCCTAAGATGGAATGTAATTCCTTCTAAGATCTTGATCTTAAATTGCTAGCAAGAAGGCCAAAACGGAAAAGCAAGAAGTCTTTACTTGTTCTTTGCACGAGTAATTTTGTGCTGCCCTTTCTGATAATGTGAGTTATTATTCTTCTTGACTCCTGGAAGGCAACAATATGCTTCTATTTTTTTCCATGCTTTTTTTATTTTTATTCACAGTTCTGTTTCACTCTATTGATATGGAAGTGGGTTTCCACCTGGCTTTGGAATACACATTTGTAATGTTTATTTTCAAATGAAATCCAGATTGCTTTGTTAGAACAGGCTACACATTAAGCATACAGGCTAGCCTGTCCAGCTTTTCATTTCTTCCAAGCGACAGCAAGCTCGTTCTAGAACACCATAGGCTCACACTCAAGCACAACCCTGACCAGAGAGAATTAGTCTTCATTTAAATGTCATGGATCCAGAATAACTTTGTCACCAGGCTCGATTAGATAACCACGCAAATCAGAAGAGTCCCACTCTGCCACGCTTATCTCTGTGTATTTCAAGGAGCGCAAACAGAATTTTAATTACACTTGAAACACTGCCCGAGGTAATCATATTGCAGAAACCACAGAAGCGCTCATCTAAAATTCATTTTTTTCCTATTGCAGGCAACACAGAAGACAGCTGGAAATAAGAGTAAAATTTTTTCTTAACTGCCAGAGAGTTTGAAAAATAAACAAGCTGGTTTGGATGAGATTCTATTTTCTCATCGACCAAGTTCAAGAAGTCACTTAATGTCGGAGGCAAAAGGGATTTATGAGGTCACGTGAACATATATCTCCAGGGAGCTACAGTTCCATCCATGTTATCTTAGACAGAGATAGGCCTGGCTTGTCCTACTTGGCAATGCTGCCCGACTCAACCTGCTTACAAAGGCTTCTAAATGTTAGTGTTCCCTAGACTGAGACAAAGCAGAACTCCCTCCGAAGCTTTTTATTGTTCTTCACGCTGCCCTGTGGGGTTAACAGAGCAAATCTAATTAACCCCTGTTTCACATGACAGTCTTTCAGATATCTGATGATACGTACAGGGACCAGCCGTTTGTGGTTCTGTGGTTCTGTAGTGTTCATTTGGTTTCCTTTGGTTTCCTGTGTGCTGCAGGAATCTGGCAATGGGTTAGCTCCCTTTTCTTTCTTATCTGTCCTCGAAGTGTCTTGTGAAAGGGTTACTTTTCTCTGCCTTCTGTACAGGCTTCCCCCCCCCCCCAAATTAGGCACCATGCTCATGTGACCTCTTCATTCTGCAGGACGCCATGTAAGTGAACAACTGGGCCATTTAGTGTGTAGTTTCTGGTCATTAGACTTACAAGCCTTAGGATTTTAAACAAAAGATCATCTTGATGAGACCATGTATGAAAAAAAAAAGGTGCTTATTATACTTTAATTTAAGTGATATCTTCCATATGCTACAGCTGAGTGGTATTTGATTGAAATTTGCTCTTCAGAAATACAGGTTTTATGGTTATATTTGAGGGTAGACCATTATGTCTTCAAAGACTTTGGGTTACAAGGACAAGAACGTCAGTTGTCCTTCACACATTTTCATCAATCACTAAAAGGAAGACAGAACCTTAGCAATAGCAATAGGGTAGCACGTCTGTAGGTTTCCTACAGGCATCCACATGTACCCACATGTGAGCATATGCCTTAAGTTTAGGCCTTAGAATGGTACATTTATGTGCAGATGAATGAATGCTTTTCTCAGCCCTGGAGGTCCTTCTTTCCATGTGTCTAGGTGACATACACAGGGACAGCGCAGCCACAGACTTTCCAAATTTCAAGTCTTGATGGCAGCCAGGCCTTCATCAGCTAAACTGCAGCATGTGTTTTACTGTATATAAACTAGTCCTCTAGTGAGGTTCCATGTGCTTAGGAAAAATAAAAGAAATCCAAGCAATTGCACAGGGGACCTCCCTAGATTACTTCATAATGCCCAGCTTTATGTGAACGTACAGGTTTCCAAATGGCACTGTCGGAAGGCTGAAGCTTTCAAGTCTGTAGGAGCAGGAGAAACTTCAATTTATTACGGACTTTCCACACATGCGGAAGATAAAACTTGATTTTGTGGCTGCAGCAGTGCAGAAATCCCATAAAGCTAGTCAGCCGTTGGCTAATGGTCTAACATTGCTGAAGCACCAGTTAGAGCTGGGGAGAGGAGCCCCATTCAACTGGGCATCTAAGATGCTCTGTTGATGAAGCAGGGCCGACGGCTCTGTCTGAGGCATCACTGTATGGCATTCCCCGGATCTAATGGGATCGTGGTACTTTTATTAGCCCTTTTTACCAAGCACCCATTTAATGAATATTTGGGTAGGAATTAACATTTCCCCCACGGAGGCTCAGAGAACTACGTACGCAAGGTCGCTCCGCTGTAAGCATTTCTCTCCCCAATTCTCAAGTGCAGGAAAGGAAGAGAGACATTTACTTTTTGCCTTTACAGAGTGCAGCATCCTGTATGGAGCATCCTGATAAGCAATACTTAGAGAGTCCACAGACAATATGCAGAACCAGCAGGAAACAGGCTCCTGAAGATTGATGATTCTGGAAGATGTGCAAGTATGCCAAGCTGGAGAAAAACATGGCGTTTCTCTTCCACATCAAAATCTCAAAACCAAATTCAGGATGCTATGGAAATCCATAATTTGTTTTTCTTGAGAGGAATATAAAATAAAAAATCAAAAACACATGAGTATTTAGTATTTTTAAAGTGTTAGTGCAGGTTTTAGGTGATGTAATGGAATATAAATATTAATTTAGACTCATTAGGATTTCTAGTTAGATATTTTAATCCTACAGAGTATCCACACATGTAATGGCACCAAAAGGTTAAGGAATATATATATATATATATATATATATATATATATATATAAAATATATATAAAATATATTATATATATAATATATTATAATATAATATAATATATATTATAATATATTATATTATATATCTAATATAATATATAATATATAATATATTATATATATAATATATAATATATATATAATATATATATATAATCAGCCAAATATGGGTCTTTATATTATGTGTACTGAGGAGAAAAAATGTATGAAAATGTATAGAGATTTCATTAAGAAAAGAAATTCCCTGTAATCCCAGCACTCAGGGAGACAGAGGCAGGCAGATCACTGTGAGTTCGATACCAGCCTGCAAGTCCAGAAAGCCGAGGCTGCACAGAGAGCCCCCATTTCAAAAAAATAAAAATAAAAAAACAAAACAAAACAAAAAAAGAAAGACAGAGAGATATCTCAGACAAGGCCTTTCAAAGATTCCTGATCAAATAGGAAAATAACAGCCAATCAACTTGTAAAAAACAATGAGACATGTATAAAGCTGAATAGCCTAGCATAAAGTTTAAACTGAGGCCCAACAATACAAAGGAGATGTCTTTGTGGGATACAGTTTTCATAGAGCAGTGGCCCTTTTGATTTGAGAATTTTTTTACAAGATTTATAGCTCTATAAAATTAATGTATAAAATCAAACATTTATTGATAATAAACCACAAGGAAATTTATTTAAAACAGTTCTTTGGTATTCAAACAGATTTACTATTTGTTAAAGAGGAAAGCAAATTTGCTTGCTCTTGGGTTGGATATAGGTTTGTTTATTCTTACATAAATAATTGCAATGTGGCTGAATATTGGATCCTGCAGGAAACAGAGCTTCTTCGTTGTTTTGGAGCTGATAGATATTTTGATTTCCTTGGTGTCAGTACTGAGAACATCCCTTTGCATGAACATGTAGCGTAAAAATGCTAGAAGTTAAGTTTAAGGCTGTTTCAGAAATTCAGTCCTAAACCTATGATAAAATTCACTTAACGAAATGCTTATGAAACTCCTGTCAGCAACTCAAACAAGAATCTTTAAAATTAAATAACACAATACAATGTATGTAACTCAAAGAAATATTAACGTTAACACATGTGCTGAGGAATAATATTAGGGTACTGGTAAACCTTTGCTTTCCGTAATTAAGCCGCTACGTTTCTGCAAGAGCAGGGCAGTTCCACTGCAGCTCTCAGCATACAGGCCTGTTGAATCTGAGCCTAGATTCAGGAAGCGTTTGTTGGAGCTGCATGGTGTGACAGCATGCGCAGCGCAGCGCAGAGCGGGCCTGGTGTGCTTGCTCAGAACTCAGGCCTCTGGGAAAGTCACACAACACAATATGGAGGAGCACCGCCAGCTTCAGCTCTGATTCCCTACACATTTGCTTTTGAAATATTTTTTTTTTTTTCTGGTTGCACATTCAGAAGCCTTTTGTTGTTGTCAATATTTTGCAAACTCCTCCAGTCAGCTTTGTAACAATATGAGGGGCTGCAGAGAAAAAAAAAAAAAAAAAAAAAAAAAAAACACACACACACTTTAGACCACTGAGATTCTAAAGGGCATGAAAAAAAAATGCAAGGATGGAATTGGGTAATGTAAGGAAAAGGGCATTCATCCGGGCAGTTTGGGTGCGCACATGAAGACCACCGGGAGATACAGATATTTGAGATGAGTGGTGCTGCGAAGGTTCTAAATACCAAGAGTGGGATCAATAGAAGAATCAAAGCTCTTTGGAGGATTTACAAGTAGAGTAGAGGAGACCAGCAAATGGTAGGGGGTGGAAGCAGTCCTACTTAACCCTTTGTGATCCCAAAGCCTGTGTAGAACCCAAGCACTCCACGACCAGCACCCCAGACAGTACTGTGAAGACGGAGGAATGCTGCAGGACTGTAACCTGACACTCTATGGGGCAGTAATTGTTTTTCATTACTCTGGGGTAGTGATTTTATAAAAGTGTGTGTGTACGTGTGCATGTGTTCATGCACTTGGGTATACACTTTTCTGTGCAGTTGTGTATACAGAGGCAGATAACCTCAGGCATCATCCTTAGAAATACATAGATGCTGAGCCAGTGTCTCACTGGCCTGGGACTCACCATTGTCTAGACTGACTAGTCAATGAGCCCTACAGCTAGGCCCCTAAGTCTCTGCCCTTAAGTGTTTGGATTACAGATGAGTGTCATAGAGCTCAGCATTTTGTATAGTTCTGGGGATCAGAACCCAGGTCCCAAGCTCCTGAGGAAAGCACTTTACTAACTGAGCCGTCTCCTCAAACCTGAGGCCGGAGTCAACAGGAACAAAGATGGTCACGAAGAGGTGGTTACAAGTATCCGTGTGGGAGGCGATGAGGATCTGAGCTACAAGGATCTGGACTATAGCTTATTAGTGGCCTGAGATAATCAGGGTTTAAATCCAAGATGCAGAATGATTTAGTCCTGTTGTGTTCTAATTTCTGATTCCCATCTCATGAGGTAAATATCTTCCCTGCTTTCTAATCTCAAAATGTTTAGTTCAGAATCGTTAGTTCAGAAACATCTCTGCGTCAACTGACATTTTATGTAAAAATACCATTTGTGATCATTGACTCAGTGATCACTTTAGCAAAACACCTGAGATCTAGCAGTCAAAGACATATTAGTTGATGACAAGAATTGTGAGCAAGGTTCTCACACTTAAAATGAGCTAAATGCCTCAAATAGCAATAAGTAAATTATGTGCCAATTTCCATATTTTCATTTCCTGGAGAGGAGGGAGAGATGGTTCAAATCTCCTCTGTCATCAGAGATGGACTGGGAATGGACAAAGAGCATATTTCAAGGTCCTCTTTGTCCCCATCAGTGGAGAAAATGGAACTGATTTTGTTAATGAACATTTTATCCCTAAAAGGAAATCGTCGTTGCCAACTACTTTAAAACAGATTCCATTAAGAAAGAGAGAGAGAGAGATAAGCAAAAATCTTGCTTCGAATCCATGCACACTGAAGATGCTTTGATAGTCAGCTGTGTAATGGAATGGCCTCTGTGTTTCTAAACACGTACTGTTGGTGGGGGAATCAGGTGTGTGTTTTCTTCTTATTTCAGGAGCCCTGTATCTGAAGGCTGACAAGTCTGTCACACAGGTTTGTGATAGGAAGAGGGAATAAGACCACAGGGAAAGGATGGCCTTTTCCTGAAAAGAGTCTAAAATTTCACATCACGCAAAACTGATGACAACCTCTCAGTTGGGCATTCTGGGTCGGTGTAGTGGGTGTTCATCATAAAACGAGCTCAAAGGTACTTCTAAAAATCTGAAGATGTTTTTGTCTCATCTTGCTTTGTTTGGGTATTTTTGTTTTGTTTTTGTTTTTGGACCATTGGTCTTTTGTTTGTATATTATGGCTTGTGATTCTGTGACTTTTGCTCTCTCTCTCTCTCTCCTCACGTGTGTGTGTGTGTGTGTGTGTGTGTGTGTGTGTATATGTGTATTTTGCATTTCTTTTTGTTAATTTCTTATATGGTTTTTATTCTTTTTGATGTTTTATAATTTGTCTATTTGGTTTTTTTTGTTTTAAAAGAGAAAAAAAAAAGGCATGGAATTGGGAGGGTAGGGAGGTGGGGAAGAGCTGGGCAGAGGCGAAGGGTAGGGAACCACGATCAGATATGCTATGTAGAAAGATTTATTTTCAATTTAAGAAACAGAACAGAACAAAAAAAACAACAACAAAATAAATGCTAAGGGCTAAAATGAGGCTGTTTGTTCAACAGAATGATATCAGCACAGTCAGTGTGAAACTAAGTATGGGCAATGGTGAGGATACGGAGAGGAGAACCTTCTCTCATTAAAGACTTGCCTGGTTTTATCCCCTGAACCTGGGATTGTGGCCTTATTCAGAAGTGGAGGTTTTGTAAGAATCATTAATATGCCAGTGGAGATGGGGTCAAATTGGACAGGACAAAGGTACTTAACCCAATATGATTGTTGTCCTTTGAAGAATAGAAAGAAACACAGAGAGACACTAACTATGGGCACAAAGTTACATGGCTAGAGGAAGAGATTTGAGAGCTTTATTTAGAATCCAAAGGTAAAGGATTTCCGGAATGATTAGAACCTAATAGAAAGAGCCTGGAATTGATCATTTCCAGGGTGCCAACACCTTAATTTTGGACTCCCAGCCTCTAGTACTGATAGAGAATAAATTTCTAATACTCTAAGTCATATTGTTTATAGTACTTTTTGTCTTTTCTTTTTTTCCCTTTCTTTTTTTGGCATATGAGTGTGTGTGCACACTTCATGTGTTTGAGCTTGTATGTATGTGTACATGAGCCTGTATGTGTATCTAGAGGCCAGGGATCATTGGCCAACTTATTTTGGGACCTTATATTTCACTAAACTTGGTGCTCATGGATTGCCTAGACCTGCTAGCCAGCAAGCTCTATCCTCTAGTGCTGATGTGACGGGTGCAGGCCACCACACCTGGCTTTTTACATAGGTGCTCAGGGTCCAAACTCAGACCCTCTGACTTTATCCACTGAGGCATCTCCCGTTCCTCTGTCCATTTCTTTTACAGCACCCTTAAACTACTGTGCCAAGCAGGGTTACTCATGAATTATCTCGGTGCCATCTCCCTTATTTCCCTAAGAGGATATTGTCAAGTAGCCTCCGTGCAGGCAGGTTCTCATTATATATATTATATATTTAATCTGTCCCTGCATCCCTAGCACTTAGCTCTCTGGGACGATAGAAACACATTCCTTCATTGAAGTCACAATGCTGAGCCGTGTTCTGGAGTAGAGAGTTAAGATGAGAGGACAGGTGGCAAATGGGTGCTAAAACCTGCTGGATGCTAATTGCCAAGTGGATGAAGCCTCCAGAGTGCAGTGGTCCTAAAGCAAATTGTTGTATATTTCACTCCGTAATTGTTTGCTAATGATTTCTATGTTGCTTGCTTCCATAAAATATTTTCCTTAAGTGACGCAACTAACAAGCAAACAGAACAATTAAAATAAAATTTAAAATATGGTGGAGAAGAAGGATAAGAAAAGATGTAGTTTCAGCGAGGAATTGAATACACCGAGAGAATTAAGCGCACCTTTGTGCTTAGCAGCAGCCGAGGAAAAGGGCCTATGGATGGTTCTGATTCAAGGAAAAAATGTTCAACTTCTACCCAAAGAGATGATTTTCTACTAAATAATGTTTATGGGAATTCTTCATGTGAAATTACATAAATCAGGTACATAGTCAGCCGACTAGATTTTTGGTTACTTAGGTAATCACGTGGCAAAGGTAATTGGTATGTTACATAAACAGAATTTGAGCCTCTGAGGATTTTTGTATTTAGTCCCATTTATCTCAGGAACCTGGGTGAGCATATATGTGTGTGTGCGCGTATATACTTGTGTGAGCATTTACGTGCGTGCAAATGTACGTGCATGTGAGTATGTATACATATATGTGTGTGCATATGTGTGTATGTGTGTGTGGTATACATGTTTGCCTGTGTGTGTGCACAGGTGCACACATACTAACGAATGCCAGAGAACAGCCTTAAGTGCTGTTTCTCAGTCATTGTCCACTGCTGTTACCGAAACATGGTTTTTCCCTGACCTGGAGTTGGTCAAGCAGTATCTGAGTACGGTTTCCTCGTGAGCCCTAGGCCTCTGTGTCTGTCTTCCCTGCAGAGCCCCATTAGTTTACGTTCCTAAAATCAGTTGACTGGTACAAGATGCTAAGCTTTAGCTGCAATACAAGGAGGCACAATTTTAAAAAAAGAAAATATGAGGCCAGGAGACACATAGTGTCTACCCAGGGCCTTATGTCAGGTGTAAAGCTATAGGGCTCTAGCGTCCAGCTGCATTTCTTCCCAAGCAACCTGGCAGTACTAGCAAAGATAATTGAACGGACATTAAGGCTAAAAATTAATAATTATGATCCTAATATGACCACCAAGGTGGGCTCATTTTATACATACAATCATGTGACACCTTTTGGTGTATGTAAATATTACAACATACTTTTAACATTTATTTTTGACTTCTATTAAAATGTGGAGACCTGAACCCCACGGCAACAGTGACTTCATGTATTGGTCACCTGTGTTTGAAGAGCCACTGTCCCGGTGGCAGCCCATAATAATTGAAACCTCTTATGAGCTAATGGGGTTTGGGAAATGGGTGCCTGGGATACATCAGCTCTCTCTTTAGCCAAAGCATTAACACTGTTGGTTTTCTGAGTGGGTGATGCTTGAAAATTGAGGTCTTTTAAGTTGCAGACCTGTCACTCGGCTGTGGAAACCTTAGAGTTTGTAATGTCAAGCTGCTGTCAACCAATGCAAGTTGCTGAGGTGCCTGAAAAATATGTATACATCATTTTCTAAAGCTGAGAACTTTCAATCCAGATCTTCAGGGGGGGGGGGGGGGAGAAGGAGGGAAGGAAGGAGAGAGAACACTAAATAAACAGAGACTTAGAACCCCTGCCCCCTTCCATACATAGCACAGCATGTCACGTGAGCAACAGATATCATAAAGCCACCTCACACTGAACACTAATGTGTCAGGCATTATGCTCTGTGGTTCTCCCCACTTACCCATTTTATCCTTACATTAAACATAGGTAGCCTAGGTTACTGTCTAGAGCCTGATGCTTAGACATGAGTTCAGGCATATGCACAGGGGCCCAATCTTCACTCACAGGCACACCCAGAATTCAGACCTAAGTCTGTCTGCCACCCACACCCAAGTTCTCCAACCCAGGACTATTCCACCTACAAAACTACAGTGGATACCAGTCCTACATGTGTGCATACATGTGCACAGACACACATGATAGGTGTCTTATTTGTTGTTTTGCTGCCTCCACCATGACCACAGCCATTCTTTTAAAGGAAAGTGTTTAATTGGAGGCTGATTTGACTTAGGGTTTCGGAGGCTTAATCCATTATCCTCATGGCAGGGAGCATGGTGGCATGCAAGCAGGCATGGCACCAGAGCCGAGAGCTTTAAATCCAGGTCTGCAGGCCGAGGTGGGCAGAGAGGAAGAGGGAGAGTAACTGTGCCAGGCATGAAAATAAGCCTCAAAGCCCCCTCAAAGCGCCCCACTCCACCCCACCCCGGTAAAATGCTTCCTCCAACAAGGCCCCATGTACACATGTACTCCAAGGCTTTACCTCCTAATCCTTCTAATCTTTTCAAACAGTCCCACTCACTGGTGACTAAGCATTCAAATATATGAGTTTATGGAGGGCCATTGATATTCAATCCACCATACTATACAACACACAATCCTAGTATTTCTATAATTTACCAATGATGACAGACACATCCTGCCTAAGACCAGTATGGCTTGAAGGCAGATATTGTAAAAATGACCAAATTTCCTGAATTCCAGTTTTAAATAGCTTGGCAATCTACAGGGTGATAAATCAGTGAGGAAATTCAAATTGTTCAGAAGACAGTATTGAGAAAATGGATTCATTATATTCAGAGAACTAAATATATCTATAGAAATTAAAATAGAAATATTGATACAATATAACAGTTTTATTGGTAAAACCAAAGACTGAAGACCACCAAATACTGTTAATTACATAGACAAAGGAAGAAGGGAAGGAGTGGGCGAAGGAGAGATGGAAGCAGGGATGAGAGATAAAGGGAGAGGAGGAGAGGGCAGAAAGCTGTTTTAACTCAAATAAGTCAGGCCTCTTAAATTGTAATTGTATGCTTTTAAACTCCCAAAGACAAACGCTTTATTTATTTTTACATCCTGTTCTAGAAATTTGTTTGGAATGTTTTGCAACAACATTGAAAGCTGGAGCCTCAGGAGACAGAGACTATGTTTATAACTGTGACAGTACGTCCCCCATCCTGGGCCTCACGACACACAGCTGTCATGGAGGGCTGCTTGTCTCGGTTCAGTCTTGCTGCTTCCTGATTCAGAGTCTGAGGTCAGAGTTAGAAACCCAGTGTGGGTTGAAAAGATAGGCCAGTCAGTGAAGTGCTTGCAACACAACCCTGACGAGCTAAACTTGGTCCCTTGAACCCATACAAAAAGTCAGGAGGGGTGGCTGTTTGTGATTGCTGCGTTGGGGAGGGGGAGACAGGAGAAGGTTGGAGGGTTCACTGGGCAGCTAGCCTAGCCAAATGGACAGTTTCGAGGCAGTGAGAAACCCTGCCTCCACTGACAAAATGGATGGATCCTGAAGCTGATCTCTGGCCTCCACATACAGACACACGTATGCACTGATGTTCACATGCGCACACACACACACACACACCACATACATACCACATACATAAATACTCCCTACTGCATTTGTAAGATGGATTGGGGACATGCCCCTTTGCACCAGTGGAGCTGATGTTTACACTAAGTAGATGCTACAGTGCAAGTGATTGTTTCAACCCAGTCTAAAAGTGTCTGCTCAAGGATAGAAGCAAATCAAAGCTAATTATTAAACAATCAATAACTCTGTCACGTTGGTTAGAGATTTGGGTCTCACTCCTCCTAGAACAATTCTGTATGTGCTTTTAAAATAATTGTAGCAATAATTGCTTACAGAAGACACAAACACTTTTTAAAAGAGACACTGGAGAGCCAGTGTTGGAGACATGATGAGAGTGTAGCCTATCCCGTTCAGATAAATGGAGGGATGGATCCTTAGCAAAGCCTGCACCTCTGGGCTTCAAAGTCAACAAAATCATATTTGGATCAAAATGTGTCTGGAGGTATCACCCTAACTTTCTAGAGCTCTCTGGGCTCCATGTATATTTGAAAGAATGGATTTTTCTTCCTCAAGAAGCAGTATCTGGATTTAGATAAATACATTTTCATTACACGTAGCAGCTAATCCTTTAACAGCAAAAGCCAGTGTAGTGGCTGACACTTAAATGCCCTAAAAATTACTGCACTCAGATAGTAGCTGTGAAACTATGTACTTATGTGCAAGAGATATGCATGAAAAGTTGTCTCATTAAAATGCCTGATCTTTCAGAGACAGTCTTCTAAATTTGTGATAAATACAGTCTCAGACTCTTGAGGCCTCGTCATATCCATGTGCACGCCTGTATGCCTGTATGTTGTCTGTGTGTCTTTTCTGTGTTATTGAAAAACATCCCTTTAAAAAGCAAACAAAACATTGATTTGTGGGGCTTAGCATCATGCAATTTAAGAGGCCTGAATTATTTTAGTGAAAACATAGCTTCCTACTTCCTCTCTTTGTTCCCTTTCCTTTCTCCCTTCCTTCCTCCACTCCTGTCCTGTCCTGTCCTGTCCTGTCCTGTCCTCTCCTCTCCTCTCCTCTCCTCTCTACTGCTCTCCCCTCCCCTCCCTTCCCTTCCTCTCCTCTGTGTTTTCTCTCCTCCTTTCTTCCTTCCTCCCTTGGTCTTCTCTCTACTAGTTGTTGGGCGTTACAAAAAATAATGGAAGCCATGAGAACTATCCTCAAGTGTGATAAAAATATATTTGTGATGGCTAATCTTTCTTGTCAACTTGACTGAATCTGAAATCAACTGAAATACAGCTCCTGAGCATTCCTGTGAAGAGTTGGGTTTTTTTAAAACCTTTTATCAATTATTTGAAGTAGGGCAAGCCACAATAAATGTGGGTGGCACCTTCTGATGGCAGCCCAGATAAAAGGACACTGAAAAAGAAAACTTCACTTTTTGCCTGCTTGCTTTCACTCTTGATAGAAAATTCATCTCTCCTCTTGCTGTTGCATTCTGTTCATGATGTTAGAACCCCCTTCTTTGGGTTTCCAATGTAGACTGAAGACCAGAAGTTCTCCAGAAATTATCCAGGCCTTCAGTGCAGGATTGGGACTGTTAAGCCATGTGGACAGAGAAACTACTGTGTTCTCAGACTCAAATTCTCCAGTGTGAGACAGTCATTGTAGGACTCATTGTAGGAGTACCCACATTATATTGTATAAGCCAACCTAGTAAATTAATAAATCATATATATCTATGATTCATAAATAAATAAATCATATATTATATGTTATATATATGTTATATAATATATGTAATAATATCATATATATTATGTATTCTGTTGGTTCTGTTCCTTTAGAGAACCCTAATCAAATACTAAAAAATAAAAACGTGGAAAATGGTGCTATAAGAGAGAAATAAATGAGTAAGGGGAAGAATTCATAATTTGAGTATAAGGGTTAAGACCTGGATAAGTCAAAAGAGTTTTTAGGTGGAAAGTAATGCTTGAGTTTGGGTTATTGATAGGTAAGAAAAGTCTAGATTTATAGGACTGGTATTAAATAATAGTGAAAAGACTCAGGGGAATTCTGATGGTGTATGACTGGATTCCTTATATTGTGCAGTTTCATTTCAAAATGTGATGATTCTGAAGATGTTATATTGATCTTGCTAGATAACATAATTCTAATATATGTTATATATTCTAATATATATATATGTATATATACTAGAATTTCTTAAGGCCCCAGTCCTCTCTCTCTTTCTCTCTCTCTGTGTATTTCTCTCTCTCTTTCTCCTTCCCTCTGTTGCTTCCTCCTTTCCTCTGTGTGTGTTTGTGTAATAAGATCAATATTTTATTTATTTATTTATTTTCACTTTCTATTCTAGGATGTCATTTGTAATATTTTTCAACAACACACACATCAGATAAGGCTACAGAATTCAATTATCAATTAAAATGAATAACATCAAATATAAACTACAAACATTGATTGGACCCTCATTTTAAATGACCAGCTTTAAAAGATATTTTAAAGTTAATCAATAAAAGATTGATCAGTCAATCTCCTATGGGCAAGATTAGAGTGGTGTAGGGGTTTCCTCCTGTCAAGAATATCTACATTCACTTGTTGACACAGGACAATGTTTTTCCTTTCAGAAGGGATGTGCAAGAAAGATTTTAGCAATGTTATGGTTCATGTACCCACCTCCAAGTGGTTCCAAGAACATAGACCATTGGATGTGTATATAAATAAACCATTCGTGATAAAACATGAGCCAAATGTTTGACTCTGGGAGATTAATATATGGGTCCTAATTGTATAATTCTTTGGAATTTTCAGTATACTTAAATTTTCACAAGAATACATCAAAGAATAAAAATCCCATTCAACATTTACCAGTAGCTGCAAGATCTCTGATTAAGAATGGGCTTTCGCTGTTCTGCCTGATACCAGAGCTTTGGCAATTTTCTTTTCTTTGGGAATTTTCTTTATTTCTTTGGAAATAATGTAAGATAATTTCCAAGCTAGTATCTGCCTGTATCTCCTCTACTGAGAAGCAATTTTTCTATGCCATACACAGCACTGGATAGAGAGGGTAAAAAGGAGACTGAGGGAGAGATGTTCCCATTGTCTCTGGAACCTTGCACTGGAGTGTCTGATAAAGAAGCAACCTAACTTCACGTAGCTACATGTAAACATCTTTCTGCCTGCTGCATCTGTAGCTTGTTAATGCACAGCATGGGCCAGCATGGACCCTAAATGGGATAGCTTTATTCCGTTCAGCAGACTGAGAGGAGAGCTCCCTTTGAAGGCCTTCTATCAAGGGTTCTCTTTCCATTGCCGATGGGTGCTTTCCTACCCCTACTCTTCATGCCTGAAATAAAAGCCACTGAATTGTTTAGTCAGCTTCATTAGGTGGCTAGTGTCAAGGGCCTTTATAATCTCTGCTGTGATTCGATGGTATCTCCTCACTTTGTTATTTTTTAGCTCCTAATTGCACCGTATACTTTTGACACTCATCCGATCCCATAATTTCTTCTAAATGAAAACTCTACCTCTGCCTGGCATTAGCCAAATTTCCATATCAATAATTGGCTGTACTTAAAATTTTATTTACTTTCCAACAAATTTTCAAGTTCACATACAAAGGAATCAGCTATGGTACGGTGTATTCATACGTTCATTGTTCTTGGACATAATAACCCCCCATCCCTCATCCCTCTATTGGTATACCCTGTTCTCCTGCCAACTCACACTGGTCCCTTTATTTCCTCAGAAACCCTCCTCCTGCTTTCCTGTCCCATGTATTTCAATATCCTCTCCCTACTTCCCATACCCTCAAGTCTCTTCATTTGTTACTTATACTGGATAGTTTTATATCAACTTTAGACAAGCTATAGACATCTGAGAGGAGGAAATCTTGATTGAGAAAATGCATTCATAAGATTTGGTTGTAGGTAAGCCTGTAGAGCATGTCTTAATTAGGGATTGATGGGGGAGGGCTCAGCCCACTGTGGGTGGTGCTATCGCTGGGCTGGTGGTACTGAGTTCTCTAAGAAATCAGGCTGAGCAAGCCATGGTGAGCAAGCAGGTACGCAGCACTCTTCCATGGCCTCTTCATCAGCTCTTGCCTTTAGGTTCCTGCTGTGCTTGAGTTCCTGCTCTCATTGCTTTTGATAACAAACTGTTATATAGAACTGTGAGTGATATAAACTCTTTTCTACCAGGTTGCTCTCACCAGGTTGTTATGGTGGCTCATAACAGCAATAAAAACCCTCAATAGGACACTAGTTTTATAGTTTATCACACACACACACACACACACACACACACACACACACACACACACACAGTCATACCCTATACAAATTTCAAAATAGATTCCATATATGGGATGAAACTCAATGTCTTTCTCTATCGCTTTATTTTGTTTAACATAATGATTGCTGAATGTGTCACTTTAAAAAATCTCTCTCCAGACTGGAGTTTTTCTGACTCTTCCTGTTGAAGACTAAACCCTTCACACTGTCTCTCCTTGGTATTCACATTCAGGTTTTCGGTGTTGGAATTTTTTTTCCACAGGCAGATTGATGCAGACATTTTGAATAATAAAACATAGTATATTGTATTCTTTGTCAGTTCAGGTGAAATAGGCCTGCAAGCTTTTCTTGTACAATTCCAATATTCCAAGCTATAATGACTATATCATATAATCATGTCTGACAGGTCTAGGTGACTGACAACTATATAGATCTCAGATCGGTGAGTATGTGTCTTGGTAACAAGACTCCTTTCATGTCTGACAGGTCTAGGTGACTGACAACTGTATAGATCTCAGATTGGTGAGTGTGTGTCTTGGTAATGAGACTCCTTTCCTAATTGTAAGGCTTTGGTTGTACACTCTCCACTAGTTTTATTTAGGCTACGATATTGGCCTTCAAGAAGTTTCTTATTTATTTTTAGATAGGGTCTCTTGTATAACAGGCTGGCCTCAAGACTTTTGAGCTTCCTGCTGAGCTTTCAGGTGTTTTCCAGAATGGCCTTTTGGAAGGCGGGTTAGCACGGCACCAACTGAGCTATGCTCCCATCCCCAAAGAAGATAGTTGAGACCCCTCTCATTCCAGGTCTTTTATCCCTTTTCTTCCCCCAACTCATGAATGAGACTCACTGAATTCTAATGAAAACAAACCATCTCACTAACTAGGTGCCTTTACATTCAGAAAGATGAATTCCTTCCTTGATGGAAAAATACTGACACTTCATTAAAAACTATGAGTTTCACCTATATAGACATCTGTGCACCCTGTGTGTGCCTGGTGCCTACAGAGACCACAGGAAGGACTCGGTACCCTGAAACTCGAGTTACAATTGGTTGTGAGCTGTCACATAGTTGCTGAGAATTTAACCCAGGTCCTATGGAAGAACATCCAGTACTCTTAACCATGGAACCATAGTTCCAGCCCTGCTGTTTATGTTTTTTCATTAATCCACCAGCTTGCAGGAAAAAAGAATATCAGTTTATGACATATATTTGCCTGTCTTTAGAGCCACATATGTTCAAGTGCCTCATGACTCTACAAGATCCACATGCCATGCCACACTAGGGAACGCTGCAGCTTGTGGCCTCCCTGGGAGAGGATAGGGGGAAAAAAGCAGTTTCTTGATTGACAGACATTTTCAAAACAAAACAAAACCTGTTGATCAGAGTCAAAGGGAGCAAAATATTTGTAAGACAGAAGAAACACAACACAATAAAAGAAGGACTACCTTGCAATGGAAAATAGAAATACAAAGAAAAATTACGTAGAAGCCCCTTGAGAAATTTTGACATTAACTTTTTTCTCTTTATAAATTTTGCAACACAGCACTTGTTTCCTGGCTTTATTATTGTAGGTAAGTTGTATTTAAGTCCAGAGTTAGACATGCCATGACTCCCAAAACAGAAATTACAGTAGCACAATGTTTAGCAAACTGGTAGGTTAATTTTTCTAATGATATTTCTGTTTCCATTTTATTTGTGTAAAAGGTGGGCTTTGGAATTCTTTTGTAAAATACAGTGTAAGTATATTCAGTAATTGTGGTGCTGTTAAAAGCAGATAGTAAATATGTATCACTACCCATTAACAGACTGACTTGCTTATCTGCAATTTCTGAGACATTCTTTACTGATAATAACTGGTTGACACAAAGCAGAATGTACCTCTGCTTTGTGGGCCTCAGCATTGGCTAAAGGGAATGAAAACTGATCAGCGCAGTCAGCGCATGAGAGGCTGAAGTAGGTAAGTAGAGTGAGTCTATTTAAAATCCATCAATGTTGTAGTTTGCATGCAAACTAGGGCTTATTTTCAATGTTTGTCCTGCAGCCACTTAGTAGACCAAAGCAGCCAGGATGAACCAAGGACTGTACACTTCCTGTAGGCGTGGGAGAGCAATTAGAGGAAACGCTCCTCATCTCAGAAGGAAAGCAGTTCAAGGGTTTGCCATGCTTCAGAAGACATTGACCTCTGGATGCTGGAAGACGCTGGTATCAGAACTCTACTGGAATAATTTCAGTCCAGTCTGATTGGCTCTAAGTCATTGAGCCTGCTCCATTTTTTCATTTTGCTTGACCTGGGAGGATGACCAATAATGTATTGGAAGACATGGGATGTTGTTTGTCCAAAAGTAAGCAGCATGCACAAAAGCCTTCCTTGAAGTCTGACTTTATATCACTTCTTTTTAAGCACTAACACGGTCTCTTTCATCTTTATGCTGAGAGTCTCATTCTCCAGGATTCTGGGAGTTGGGCACATTCCGTGTAGACTAGCTTCTAGCTTCTGATCAGTGTGTCCTTCAGAGCAAGGATCACAGAGCTCTTTCTTTCTGACTTAACTCTGGCCAGGTTCCTCTGAGTCTTCTTCCTAACGAGGTTTCATTTTGAACTGTGCCTTTGGCTCACTTATTCCAGTTTCAGCAAGAATTCTGCAGAGTCAGTTTAGCAAGAATCCTTCACCACCCTTGGGATTGCTCACCCTAGCCTATGGTCTGCAAAAATCCTGCTAGATTAGTATGGCAATTTCCATGCTTCTTAGTATCTTTCCATCCACTGACCTTACACCCACCTATTTGGCTATAAATCCCCAACTTACTGTGTTTGGAGCCCAGCCCGGGGCCCACTCTCCTACAAGGAACTGCCTTGGATGAGTCTTGTTTCCTGTCCTTAACAAGCGGCATTGATGGTTTCTTTTCCTCTAATAATAATAAGATATTCCCACAGGAATGCTGCCAGCTACCAAAAGGACCTAGATGCTTTGGTAGAAAGAGCAGGGGCTTTGCAATCAGAACTCGACACACACTTTACAATCTGTCAAGTCACTTAATTCGAGCTGCAGGTTCTTGTGGATAAGTTTGGGTTAACAGTAACAGCCTTCCAGGTTCCGTGAGGATTAAAGATCGTCCTGCATAGGAACTTTTTTTTTTTTTTTTTTTTTTTTTTTTTTTGTAAATGCAGAAGGAAGTCTTAAGCTTTTGTTATCATTAAAGTGTTTTAATTTGCTTACCACTCATAGACATTTAGTTTGCATATTTCAAGATAAAACAATTTGGTTAGAGGAAACTAATACAATACACAAATCATACTTAAATTTAATTAAGATTTTAAATATCTGAGCACATAATTGAGTTCTATGTGATAGGAACAACAGAAGTTAGTCAGTATGGCTGAAGAAGGAGATTCAAGGCCAGAATGTTAAAAGAGTTATATAATCCAGAAAAGCAAGATGAACAGAACAACCTTAGATGTCCACTTCATCTGTGAATAGTGAAGGCACATGGATACTCAGAATCTATACAGCTTGTAGTGTGCCATAATGTGAACTTTTGTCCAACTTGCTAAACTGCTATAGTTACAGATAACTTCCTCCTCGGACACTAACCCTATGTATCTTTCCCTCCCTCTCCAAATATAGAATTTAGTGGTCCTTAAAATGTTCCCCTGGTTGAATTCTTCTGCACAATACTTGCTTAATGAACTGATTAACCACTGTTGCTGAGAATTAATGAATCAAATCACAGTGTTAATTACCATATCAAAAACCGCTCTGTTGTAGTAGGTTGTGATGGAGGTATATGTTTTATATTATGCAAAGAGGACTCTCAGATGAGGAAGTCATGCAAGCTGATTGTAGCTTAGCTCTCCTTGAAGAAACTTCAAGGGTGCTCTGCACATAAGAAAGTCTTTTAGAGTTCCCTAAACTGAGAGCAACAAGAGATTGTATTTGTACCATTCTTAGCCCATTATCACGGAGAGTACTTTTGCAATCACCATCATATCCTTCTCATGATCTAAATACATAGACATGCTGAGGACTGATTGGGTGCTTGCTTTAACATGACATGCAATGAGACAGGAGAAGTGAAAATGGTCCCTGCGAGGGGATTTTAGTTTTGACAATTGATTGCATTGCAAGATAGCTTTCTGCTAGGATATTTAATAAAATCAATTTCCACATTGAAGATAGTTGTTGAATCCCGGGCCTTGAGTTTTGAATTCTGTCAGTGATGCAGTAACAACCACATACTAGGTTCAATAAAGCTGCCGTTAGAATGGGGAAGATGACTCTGCTATATAAGCAGCCAGCACTGCGTGGCTGTGTGTGAATATAAAAACCTTAACTAGCTTTATGGCTTTCTAAACATTTAGTTCAAAGCAGGATTATTTATTAACTCATAATATTTCCCATTTGCAACACAGCCTCACAGTTTAAACATTTAAGAAAGTCACTCAAAGTGATTTATTGCTATCATACTGGGAAAACTGCTGATTGAATTAAATATTTTTTAGTAAATGTGGGTCGAGTTACATATAGGAAGTTTATCAAGTTCAGAATATTTGAAAGAGTTTCAGTGTGTAATTTGTTCTACTAAATGAACATGACAATGTAAGAAAGAACACACAGAAACCTGGTTCTAAGTTGAAGTTGGTGGGAATACTCATTGATCGCCAGTTTCCTGATGGAAGAGCAGCTGGTTAAAACTTCTGACACTTCTGCTAAGCAGTGCATGTATTCTAGAAGACATTGTTTCTAAGAATAACTCTATCCATAGTCTTAATTTACTGTGAATATTTACCAAATTTTCCCAGGCTTTATCACAACATGAAGCATTTGTATAAATGTGCCACTGAATGTGCCTTACAGGGAATGGAGTACACAATGCAAATCGAGGCTCTGGGGCCACATTACCTGGGTCACAAGCTAGTGACACCATTTATTAGCTGTGTGACTCGGGATGCATTATTGAGTTTTTCTATGCCCAGGCTTTGTGTTGTTTTTATCCTCACTTACCAAGAAATCTTTGGTAGATAACATGAGCCAATATGGATTTATGATCTGGCTACTCCCAATACCAAACACACATTCACCGAGGGTTAGTCATAACAAAATGAACGAGAACCTAGCATGTGCCAGAGATATGCCTGCCTATGGCACTGTTTCTATAGTCACATGGGCCTCATCATACAGGAAGCACTGCTGGCTATTTGTCAGCATCATAGAGGTTAGACTTTCTAGGTAAAGGTGTGTGGACATCATCACTCCTTTCCTTGCAACAACTAAAAGCCAACCACGAGTCAATGACTTTCCTGGGTCCATCCGATGACTGACAGTTAAGAACAAACCAAACCCTGCGATCCAGACAGAAGGGTGAATCCAGCGAGTGTCAGTTAGTCAGCTCACCTGGAACAGAAGCTGCGGGAACCATGATCTAGAAGGAATGATTAAATAGGAATGTGGATGCTTCAGTAGGGTCTGGGTGTGGGCTAAGGTGAAAGCGGAGAGTCCTGAAGCAGACATTCAGGGAGTGGACACTGATGCATGGACCTCTAGGGCCCAGGGAGGTGCTGGGAAAGATTCCCTCCTGGTTCTGGGAAGAAGGCAGGGGTGGGGGTGGGGGCGTGAACATCATGAAGTCACTGAGCATTCTCCAGAACAAAGACTTCCTGGGGAGATTTTTTAAAACTGATATATCTATTTAATTAGTCTGGTGTCCAGTTGTACATTTTTCTTTTTTATTAATTAATTTATTTATTCACTTTACACCCTAATTGCAGCACCCCCTCCCACTCCGTCCTCTCCTCAAAGACTCTCCCTCACACCCTCTTACCTTCATCCCCTCCTCCCCCTCTCCTCAGAAAAGGGGAGGCCCCCAAGGGTACCAACCAGGCCTTGTACCTCCAGTCACAGCAGGACTGAGCACATCCTATCCCACTGAGGTCACAGAAGGCAGCCCAGCTAGGGGAAAGGGATCCAAAGGCAGGCAACAGAGTCAGAGACAGCCTCGGAGATATTTAACAGAGCCTCATCTCACCAGAGAAAGGCCATTTCTTTCACTTCAGCTCTCTCTGTAACCTTCATATTTGACATAAAGGAGATGGATGGATGGATGAATAGATAGATAGATAGATAGATAGATAGATAGATAGATAGATAGATA
>NW_026592890.1:4445086-4489426 GCF_907164565.1 Psammomys obesus
ATAGATAGATAGATAGATAGATAGATAGATAGATAGATAGATAGATAGATAGATGGAGAAACACTTGTGATTGTGAAGGTCACAGTGCAGGGAAACTGGGCCATCAAAATATGGAGATTTAGAACACCTTTGTATCCCATCATCACAAGATGGAAATATAATAATAAATCTCAACAGCACGGCTACCTAAATAAGACTTAAGCAGTTCTACTAGTGTTGAAGTCCCAATGTAAATGGGGAAAATCTCAAGGTGCCCCAGCCCTCGATGAAGAGCTAAGGGCAATTATCAGCTGCTGAGCAAGGGAAAATTAGTCTTCCCCAGGGAAATCCCCTGCCTGGTTATCCGGTATGAAGTGGGCATCCCTAGAAGCGTGCACATCCAGGCAGCAGTGAATGGACTCCTTGGGCTCTATTCATTTGTTTATGTGCATACATAACAACTGAGGTTTACTAAGAGGAGGACACGGAGTCGGAAGGTAGGGAGGGGTGGACTTGGGAAGGGTAGGAGTGAAGAGAGGGAGGAGGACGATAACACAAATATTTTGGTTTTTTTAAAACATAGCTTTCAGATCTATAGTGTACTTCGCTAAGAGAGCCTAAGGCGAGGCACTGCCACCAGGGAAGGAAAAACAGACAGTAATTTGAAACCGTCACACACACATCTCCTACAGATATTTAGTACATGACAGCTCCTGCCAAGCTAACACATCCTGACACGGCATCCTCACCTTAGTTTCTAGTCCTTCGCAGCAATGCCTGGCCTGTGGGTTAGATCAAACAGGATCTGGAGAGGCAAGACAATGATGGAAAGCAAACTTAGGTGTGGCCAAGCTTTTAGGGACACTGGCTCTGCCTCTGTGATGAGACAGGAAAAAAACAACCCGCTGCCTTCCTTCCCTTCACCGAGTACCGAGACAGGCACATTCAAGGAAAGGGGTAAAAATTAGTTTACTACGATGCTTCCCTGACACTCGTTAACACCGCTCAGGATGAGTCAGAGCCTTCTGCATCATGCTGAAAGAACTTGAAAGTTTATTTTCTAGAACAAAGTTCCTGCCTGGGTCTCTACGGGTTGAAGTACATCCTGGTGACATGGCCTATAGAGCTTCCCACAGTCAAAAAGAAAGGGAAGCTGCTATGAGTTCGAGGCCTGCCTATCTATGTAGTGAGTTCCAAGACAGCCAGGGATACATAGGGAGACCCTCTCTAAAAGAAAAACAAAATAGAAGAGTTAAGCTGGAAGCTTCTATCTTACAAGACCTGATGACTTAATCTTCCAACAAGAGCTTGAGTGGAATTCGAGGCATGATTGAAGTAGTGTGTGTGTATTACATACTGGGTAACTAATACAGTGTATCCCCAGTACTCCAAGATTTATGTACCCAAATTGAATCTCTGATACACTCTGTCTTTCTGCTTGTCAGGTATCTCATGATAAAGAGGCACTGCTCTCTCTGATGCTATCTTAGTCAAATCTATCTATGGTATGTTTTATTGTATATATGGGTTGATGTCTTCAGTGTCGCCATTCTCTCCTTCAGATCGCTTTCAAATGATGGCCCCCTCATCCCTAATCTCTTACTTATTATGTCTTCTTGAAAGCAGGAAAGTTGAGACTTTCCACATCTGGATAGTTAAGTTCTACATCCTTGTCCAGCTTGGTGAGAGTTACAGAAAACAAGACTTCTGTCCCCCTGTAACCACTAAGGTTAAGGAATCAAAGTCTCAGAGAGGAGAATTGAGACAGAATACAAAGATGGGGAAAATTATTGGGACGTGAGAAAGGTCCTTCTTCCTAGTACCTGGCTGAAGTGTCTCTCCAGCAAAAAAGCAAGAATTCCAGCACAGACAACACTCAAGACATTTTTTTCTTTTCAGCTACAAATCTGAAAACTCCTAGGATTCTCAAGAGAGAACCCATTTTCATGTACAGAAAAAAGTTTAGGTAGTAATGCCGCCCCCTTCCTATAACCCTAGTGTCCCCTGTCGCCATCCTATTATTTCATCCAAGAACCCTCCACAACCATCCATCTTATGATTGCACCTTATGAAAGAGAGAAAGGAGTAAAACTGGGGTGGGGGGCCATTCTGAGCACCCTTTATGTGCCTTGATCACCATGAAAATGTTATACATGTTAAAGCCATTACATATGGTCAATGCCAAGATAATTAATTGTTACCATCGTTGGGGAGTTCATATTCACACCTGCACATCTTTTACTCTCAGCAACTCTTGTCTAAAGAAGCCCGCCCCCATGCTCCCGGGGTCCTTCCCTCAGATCACCTTCATTTCTCCTGAACCCTTATGCTTCTGGTTAAGATTAAATCCCTAATAAAACACCTAACTTGGCTTCATCCTCTTGCTCTGAAATTCTTTTCTGCATCTAAGCCTCTAACCCTTGTTTGGCCTGAGACTAGGTCCCTAAAAAACTAAGAAGACCCCCTCAAGATGTTGTGTGGTTGACAGTGTGAATGGAGCTAGGTCTCTGACCCCTCAATGTCAACATTGACACAGGAAAACATCCTATGGGATATGCTCCATACAAAACTTTTAACATGTCCACTGCACAAAGAAGTGAAGAAATGGACCCCCTTCCCTTTGCCTGTGTGTGCAGGACTAGAACTTTTTCACACACACACACACACACACACACACACACACACACACACACACCCTGTGCCTACACTCTACTGTTTGTTCCCCAGCTATGCTGTTGCTCTGTGAATTTTCCAAACGTGATGTACCATACCTGGATGACCGACAAGTCCCATCCTCACGATGGAGGTCAATACCACCGTTTTTGTCAACATCTGTCAGCTGATTGACTATTCTCTTGGTTACAGGATTGTGCTTTGCTAAGTCCCACAAGAGGACCTGACAGTCTACACTACAACAAACAGATTCAAATCATTTTAAGGGTCAGGAAGACAGAGAATATAGTGCTAGAGCAGAATGCACTTTCTAGTAGGCATGAGATGGGGTGGGCCTCTCGTCAAACTGCTGCCACACTTTAAGGACCCACAACTGTCTACTAACAGAGACTTGGGTCTGTGGCAACTCACAGTGCTGTTCCAGGCTTAGCTTCTAGCAGTTCACAGTGCTTCCTGTTGGAGTTGGGAGCTCCCATTTTCTTCAGCTGCTGTCAATTGCTGCATTGTCTCGAAAGCACCAGACTTTTGCACAGTGCATACTCGGGCATTTCGAATTACCGGTTGAAAGCTTAGCCCCGGACCTGACTAGGCTCTCACACCTGGCTGTCGTTAGTGGCTACACTTTGACCCCAAATCTATCATAAGTAGCTTAAAATTCATTTAAATCCACATGCTACATAGTGTTTTTTTTTTTCTTCTCCATTTCACAATCTGTAATATTTCAGTTGTACCATGCTGTTATCAGAGCTGTTAGGGTCAGATCCTGGGCACTGGCAACCCTAACAAACTGGGCTTGGACATTCATCCTTAATAAGTCAATTAGAGACATACTAATAGCCTAAAAGAAGGAGAAGGAGAAGGAGATTTATTCAATGTGGTCGTGTCGTGGAGAGGAACAGCAGTTTCTGCCCTCTACCCCTTCCCCACCCGTCCACCATAGGGGACTTTAGTTTTACTGGAAGGCCAGGGTATACATCATGAAGCAGTCATGGCTGGGATGTGTCCCAGCCATTACTGACTCTTCATTACCACTGCTCTGGTCTCTCCTACAATGATCTGAAAAGTTGATAGAACAGAGAAATCTCTTTACTAGAGTGAAGCTCTCATTCTGGCTGATTCCAGGCTCCTAGTCTCAGTCTCTCTCTCTTCTTCTCTCCCTCCCCTATTTCCTCCCTCTCTCTCTCCCTCCCCGTCCCCCCTCTTTCTTCCCAGCAAGAAATTTCTAGCAAATTTCTGTTGTTGTTTTACTAATCTGATAGCCAGAGGGACATGGTGTCTCTTTCAAGTATCCTCCTTTCTGCCAGGATGGCTATAACCTAGCCTTTGAAAGGCTGACTTAAAAAGTTAACCATCATTTATTACTTTGTTTCTGAAGGAAACTTTTGTCTTGTGTTCCAACAGATTTCCAAATCACCCACAGAAACCCAGCCCAGTGTGAACCCCGAATACTTTGTACTCACCAGTGCAAAACTCCACAGAGGAAAAGATGATGTGAGGCAAACACATGCCCAATAATCAGCAAATAAGGAGACAGGCAATTGGCAAGTCCACCCACACCAGCACGGAGGCTGGAAAATAGCAGCCAACAGAATCTTTCAAGGACACTTTGGGGCAGTCTGGGAAGTTCAGCATAGCTGTCATTAACTGGGAGGCTGCAAGAGCTGAGGGTGATTCAGGGGCTCTGCAATCAGCAATAGGGTGGCTTGGTTCCCACAAAAACATCGTGCTGATCATACAGCCTGAAATGAAGGACCATGAGTGGCTGGGAGTGGCAAGAGCCCTTAACCAAGCAGCTGACAATACCCGAATCAGTGAGAGGGGCAGCAGGTCACAGGCAATCTTTTCAAAGACCTTCCTTGGAGAGGAAGAAATAACATCAGTATTTTGTTGGCTTCTCCGTGAAGACATGACTTATGTACTGTGGATTTAAAAGAGAAAAAAGAAGGATAATTTAGAATCTCATGTCCCTTTTGTAGCTATGCAAGTTATAAATTATAGTGTTACAAAATGTAACCGTTTTAGTTCCCAGTGGGTCCTGTTCTTTGTGTGTGTATTTATCCAATTGTCTGATTCACTTAAGTTTCTAACTACAGGGTCTTGTTCTGGGTTTTCCAAATGAATAGTTCTTAAAAAGTCAAAGCCACAATCAATTTTTAAAACCCAGATTTGCTCTGCTCAGAGTCATATAAGGATAGTTTCATGATCATCCAAAACTGTTCCAACCTGCAGACAAAAGGCCCTGGCAACGCCCTCTAGCAACCACAGTTGTGATTTTTCTTTGCTTTGAATGGCTCTCCATCCTTCACTGGGGTCGGAACTCAGCCTGATATTGATCTCCTGGGCCTTGTTCAAAGTGAGATGATGGGTCTATTTGGGATGATAAGTAGATAAGAATTATAAATTCACCTTGAGAATGAATAAAAACAGCTCTTCTGACTTTTTTTTTTTTTTTTTCACAAGAAAGGGAAGTCAACCTACTTCATGGCCAGCAATCTCCTTTCCTTCCAAGCTATGACATTAGTTTACAAGCCTCAAAACAGGCTTGTTATCCTGGATTTTAATAATTTTTTAAGCCACTAAGAAAATTGTAAATCTTTAAAAAAAAAAATCTTTCCCAATCTGTACCAAAGATGCTTACTTCAGATTTCTTTTGTATTATGTTTAGTTAGTGTGTATGTGTGTCTATGTTTATATGTGGGGGGGGGGAGGGAGACATGTATGTAGAGATCAGAGGAACTTGTTTTCTTCTTCTACCACATGGGTTCTGGGACTTGAACTAGGGTTGTCAGGCTTGGTGGCAAGCATTTTTACCTCATGAGCCACATCACCACCCCTATCACTGCAGACTTAAACAACAACAGAAACAAAAACAAACAAACAAAAAACCAGGTTATACACCCCCATGTTTACACAATAATGTTCTCTGCATCAACCAGATTCTCATTATGCTGCACTTTCCATTTGTGAAATAAAAGCTGCAAACATGAATTTCCTTGAACCTAGCAGATGACACGCAAAAAATGCCTCCCAATCTGAGCTGCAGTTAAAGCAAATTATGGATAAGTGGAGGTGACTTTATGACCCCTTAGCTGCTCAAGCATTTTGATGAACTGTTTGTTTACTTTCACTGGGTCAGTCTTGATGGTCAGCTCAGTGGGGTTTTGAATCATTGTGGAAGCAAACCTCTGGGCATGATGCTGAGATACTTTCTAGGTTAGGTGAACAGGAGGAGGATGACATGCCACAAACATGAGCCGTGTCATTAAGTAGGCTCAGGTTCAGACTGAATACAAGGGTAAGAGTGAACTCACCATATGTGTCCATCATTTTATGGTCCACAACTAAGACTATAAAGAATGGTCCAGCTGTCTCAAAGTTCTGCTGCTGTGACCCACCTCCATCCTCCAGTAATGGACTATACTCTCAAAGTCTGAGCTACAATAAGCTTCCCTTCCTTAAATCCATTTTGTCAGGCATTTTGTTGCAGCAGCAACACAAGCTATACTTGTGCACAGCTTCTATGTGCACAAATTTATTGAGCATCTACCACACTCCTGATACTTACCGGGATTGCAGGACTGTTTAAAAGCAAAACAAGCATTCCCTTGCCTCTCTCGGTTAATGTATCAGTGAACAGAGAGAAGCAAGCAGGAAAGGATGACATTTTTTTGACATAGGCTTTAATAATGGGACATCAGAATATTCTAGAAACACAAAGAAAGGACATCGCAACATGTCAATCAAGGACAGCCTCTCAAGTCTTATGGGGTTTGGGACTAGAATGGGCTCACCTGTTGTCACATGCCAGAACTCAACTCATCCTCAAGTTAGGAGGATAATTATCCTCCTAACTTGTGAGTCTTTAAAAAAAATTTCTATTAAAACAAATAAAGGTGAAGTTTACAGGGAGACCTCTCTGTTGTCCTCTGTTATAGTTTGTGAGTGTGTAATTATTTTTAAGGAGTCTCCTTTCAACACCTAGTGATGTCACATGCATGTGATCTGTGCAGTCACGCAAGGCCCTTGCTCAGCACATCTAGAAATCATTTTAATGCTCATCTACCACCGTCTCAACATTTGTTCTAGTGAATTTTCTCGAGATGCAATGGATTTATATCCATGTGGGTTTGTACCCCACTTCTGGTACCAACTAATGCTCTAGTTAGTTTTCTGTTGTTGTAATAAAACACTGACCAAGAACAAAAGACAGGGAAAAGGGTTTATTTTAAATTACAGATTATAGTCCATTAGCAAGGGAAGCCAAGGCTAAAATCTGGAAACAGGAAATGAAGCAGAGACTATAGAGGAATGCTACTTACTGGCATGCGTACTGGCTGCCTCACATAGCTTTCTTAGACAATCCAAGATCACCTTCTCAGGAGTAGAACATCAGAGTGGGGTGAGTCCTCCTCCATCATTAACAATCAAAAAGTGCCCCACAGACATGCCCACTGAGTAATGGATGAAGGTAATTCCTCAATCAAGCTTCCCTTGTCCCGTGTATGTCTGTGGCAACATTCTTAGTCATTTTAACATGGGCCCTGCCTATTTATTTTGCAAATAGCCTCACAAATTTTATATTTGGGTCTGCTGTCTTAAAATGAGTTCCTTACCTTTTAAGAAATGAAGGCCTGATTGGGAGGTTTTCAGAGACAGAAAGAGAGGTTTGGGATTGAGAACTGAACTCAGAGATTTTGAGTATGAAACTTTAGCTACCTAAAGGCATGTTGGTGTATATGTCAATTGTGTCCAATGGTGATTTTTTTCACTTTTAAATTTTAATTATTATTATTTATTATAATTTATTCATTTTGTATCCTGGCTGTGGGCCCCTTCTTCCTCATCTCCTCCCAACCCCACCCTCCCTCCCTTTTCTCCCCCTATGTCCCTCCCCTAGTCCATGATAGGGGAGGTCCTCCTCCCCTTCTATCTGACTCTAGCCTATCAGGTCTCATCAGGACTTGCTGCATTGTTTTCCTCTGTGGCCTGGCAAGGCTGCAGCCCCCAGGAGGAAGTGATCAGAGCGCCTGCCACTAAGTTCATGCCAAAGACAGCTCCTGCTCCCCTTACTAGGGTCCCCACTTGGAGACTGAGTCTATGGGCTACAAGCGTTAATATTCTGGAAGAGACGGAAGGACTCCGTATACAAGTCTTCATAATGATAGCCTGTTATTTAGCCCAGTGATAAGGACTTTGGGCTGTGATAAAAAAAACTTTCTGTGGTGTTAAGCTAACAGGTTTGTGGGAAATTGTTATGGTATCACACAAGACTGATATATTAACATATAGACATGTATTTTGAAGATATATTTGTTTTATTTTTATTTAAATGTATGTGCAGGTGCCCAAGTAGACCAAAAAGAACAGCTCCTTTGGAGAGAGAGTGATAGAGAAGTAGTTGTGGGCTCCTGGAATGGGTGCTGAGAATTTAACTGTCATTCCTTGGAAGTGCACACAAGTAATCAGGGAGCCATCATCTCTCCAGCTCTTGGGCTGGTGTTTAAGAACACATATGCATAAGACAACTGGAGCATAACTATGTGTGGATAGAAAAGAGAGGCACTTTGTAAGTTAAGCTGTGGAGTCCCCAACAGTAATCCATAGAAGGGGGAACCCTGACCTGCTAGGAGAAGCATCTGCCTCCTATACAATGAATAGAGTAGGAAATAATCAAATAGAACTAATTCTCCAACATGGAGATTGTAGGTACATGTCTCTGAGAATTTGCTTAGTTCTTAGGAAATAAGCAGACTTTCCGCAGATTATGAGTTTTAACATTTTATCCAGCTCATGTGTATCCCAAAGGACAGGTCACCCTAGCTAAGAACCTGGTGTCACAAGTGAGAAAACCACCTGGTAAATACATGACTTATTGTAAAGAACATGCGTCAAAGAGAAAAGGCTGGTATCAACACTGAGCAAAAGCGTAAATAAATAAAATAATTCACTGCTGCTTGAGAGTCTGATAGAGTGCACAGAGTGTGCTACGGCCGTTTTTGGTCGTAGCTTGAAGTGAAAACAAGCTTATGACGCCCCTGATAGATTTATTCTTGTCACAGTTCAACTTATGATAGAATATGTAAATATTTGACAAGTTTAATCTCTGCTTCAAAAACAGGAGTTTCGGGCTGAGTCAGTGGACTGAGTACATCTTCACTTTTAGTGATTTGGGTAAATATTTTCTTCACGCAAAGCAAAAATAAATGATGACATATGTGGTCTTTTAATTAAAAAAGACAAGAACTTTTGAATGAGTAGATTGCTTTTGACAAAGTCAGGTTGTTTCACTGAGGTGAAGGGGGATGGGCGCCAGGTTTGTCCACATGCTTAAAAGCCAATTCTCAGTCTGGGAACTTCTTGGCTTAAGAAGCAGGAAAATTCCACACATTCCACCAAAGCCACCCAGTCAATCCAGAACTGGTGCTGAGTATGGCTGCCTGGATCCTGTCATGATTTCAAAGTATTGTTGTTTTTTCTTTTCCTTTTGCTTCTCTCCACCACCTCCACTCCTTCCCCTTCCTTCTTTCTCAAAAAGAAAAGAAACAAAAAGAGAAAGCAAAACCTTGTTACCACAGACAGATGAGGCAAGTCCATAGCATCATTCCAAACAGACAGGCTGTACTGAGCTAATTCAAAGGTGGATGAACAGCAGCTGGGGTCCAGCCGGTGTGATGAGTTCAGAGGTGGCTTCTGCACTACCGAGCATCAATAGATTCTCATCTATGCTTTCCTGTCAATGCTGAAAAAGTGTACACTTAGGGAAAAACCTATTTGCTGGGACTTTAGCCACTAAGTCTGTGTGGCAACGTGTACAAGAGAAAAGAAAAGGAGAAGAATGGAAAAGAAAAGATACTTTTCACTGTTTAATTTTTTTAGAGCAGACAGATATGAAATAGATTGACCTTTTACTACTTTTAAATTGGATGGCTACCTCTCTTTAAAGCTTCAATTACATTGTAGGCCTTAATAAAAATGATTTTAGGAGATACTGTAGTAACTTAGGCGATGGACCGAGCCAGGCTGTTCTGTGGGTTGGAGCATACGCCATAAACCTCTGTAGCTTTGGCAGTCTGGCATCAGAAAGGACTCCAGCACAGTGGGTCTACCTAATTTTCTAAACAAAATTAGAAAAATAGAGATTTTTATGAAATATCAAATAGAAGGAAGGGGAAATTAAAATGTGTGTGTGTAGCAGATTAATTCATTTGACATATTTTTTTTTAAGTGTGAAGGAGGAGTTTATGGAGTAATCAGATACGAAACTTATAATTCTATGGGAAATGCTCACATTTAAAGAAAGATTTCGTAGTCTGAAAATTATACTGTCTTCTTGGTTGTGGGAAATTATTCCATGAGCTGGAAAGGTGTTCATAATAAAGTTAGCAGGGAAGGATGTTGTTAAGAAACAGATACCGCAGTCACGTGAATCAGATTTATAAAAACAGTTATACGGTAGCATGTGAATTCAGACTATAAAGACAACAGTTACTATGTAAGGTCATTGAAGTCCAGGTTAATCACATGCCATGTTCTCCATAGCTCCAAGGATTGCCTTGATGAGGGTGATGAAGAAATGAAGAAAGGACAGACAAAAAGATACAAAAATGCTGAGATTAGGGGGTCTGGGCTTTCAGATGGAGAGACTGTAACAGCCTGGAGCTCAGCATGTGTATTATACACACAGGAAGGTGGGGTTTTTATGTACAGCTGAGCAAGAGGTGGGGTTATCACATCCAAATAAGCAAGGAGGCCAGATTATTATATATAGTCGAGCAAGGAGACAAGTTTAGCTAAACTAGGAGTTGGAGGAGGAGGAGGAGGAGGAAGAGTCTCTGTTGGGGAGCAGTCTTCAGATTGTAAACTGCAAGGGGAGACAGCTGTGGTAGACATTTTCTGGACACACAGTCAACATTTGTTCCCATCAGAAGGCGGCTTTGTTATTCTGTGAGCTTCCTCCAGGGATGGTTTTCCATTGTCATAGGTTTAAAGAGTTGGAGTCTTTGACATGGGTTGTGCCCAGGTGAACAACACACGTTCATTCAGGACTTCATTTGTGCCCTACAATTTACATGCATGAGTGCCCACTCAAAAGACATGAGTAATGTCAATGTTAGTTATCATGAATTTTAGAATTATATATAGTTTTTGTGTGTCTGTCTTGTTTGTTGTACAGATTTCTGACAGGTGCATTTTGCCTTCTTATCCTCACTCTCTCAATGGCTGGCAAGTACATTTGTCTTGTTGCTACAGCATCCTTAACAGACAATAGAACAAAATTCTTCAGGTTTCCGATACAGACGGTAGACCCACATTTCCTTAGGAATGGTCCAGGCCTCCAATGCATGATTGGGACCTCTGAGACAGCTAGCCTCATGGACTGAACAACTCCCAGAATCTCTGCTTTTCTATTGTGAGACAGGACTCTCTAGACCATATCCTGTAAGCCAAGCTAATAAATTATACATACTCATTCATTCTATCAGTGCTGTTACTTTAGGGAATCCTAATACTGAATTACTGATCGGGTTCTAACCAGTAACATAGGAATGTGGCTACAGTTTGAAAGGCTTTCTGTGAAGCCTAGAGAAACTACACAAAGCATCTAAGGAGAAAGAAGTTTCTATAAATTGTGTTGCTAAAAGAGACTGTCTTGAAGTAAAGCCAAAACGGGCTCAGTTTTGGCAAGGTTTTGGTGTCATTTTTTTCTGATGCTTTATAGGTTTAATTTGGCTTCTAGAGTTCTATGACTTAAATAGGGCATGACTGAATCACCATGGTGACATGTTCACCACTGACTCTTTCACCCTTCTTTGACCAATATTGGAAATAAGCTAACACAGAACTGTGCAAACAGGTTTATTGCTCTGTTGGCATTTATGCATCTGTTACCATTTACGCATCCTTCAAGGAAGTGGGGGATCAACCATTTTTAAAACACATTTCAAGAGAGATTATGAGACTCACCTATGCCATGGTCAGCCTGTGTCATTAAGTATAAATGAGCTCGTGATGAGAAAAGTCCAGGCTCCATTATATTAGTCTTAATTTGAGTGTTTATTTTTAGGCAGCTAATTCGCTTCCACACTCCCTACCGAAGCCCCGTTAACTGCTGGTGTCTTGGTTTGCCCTGCTGGGAGTGTCATTGGACAGCCTCCTGATGGAGCCACAAAGCAATGAAGACTGCTAGATTAAAAAGAAATCTCTTTATATATCTGTGATTAACTGGTGAGCATAATAAGGAGTCACAGGGAAATAGAAATAAACAGAAAAGGTTAACAGGGTGAGACGTGGGGTGACTGTGCGCCGTAGGAAGACGACAGACAGCACACAGGGCTGCCAGCCTCTATCAGTCCATTTGATAAGTAAGGAATGGGGGACAGGATTTCCACCTTAAGATTTACACATTTCACACTCTTCTGGCTTTGACCTTTGTACTAAGGCTCAAATCCATGCTAAGGAGTAAACCTGTCGATTATGGAAAGCAGGAGGCAGTTCAAAATAGTTTTGTGAGGAAAGAATAACATCTAAGTTTCCAGAGGAGGTGGCTCTTCCAAATAATGTCTACTTTCCAGTTGTAAGAAAAAGACATACATATATAATTATATATAAATTAAATATATACATATTTATATAAAATTGGCAACTTTTAAATTTCACTTTTTACCCAAAATATTTTCTTAAAGAAAGCCATTTTATTTAAAAGAGAGCAGAGTAAAATACTGGGGTAAAGCTGGGCGTGGTGGTGCATGGCTTTAATCCCAGCACTCAGGGAGCAGAGACAGGCAGATCTCTGTGAATTTGAGGCCAGCCTGGACTAGAAATTGAGTTCAGAACAGCCAAGGTTATACAGAGAAATCCTGTCTCAAAAAAAAAAAAAATACTGTTGAAAAAGAACTGCTGACGCAGAGCACGGTTAATATCCTAAGATAACATTGAGGATTGTGCCTTTGAGGGAAATGCTGGATGAATGACAGTCATTCTAAACAAAGAATGTTGTCTCACTGTCAAAGAGGCCCATTAAGAAAGTGTGATAGACGGCAGCAAGGTCTAGGAGTTGATGTTCTTAGTCAGATAGCTAATATCAGAGAATAAACGCAACAATGGCAGGCAGTTGACCACAACTATGGAATCTGGGTAGTAGGCAAAGTCATTTATGAGGGTTGATTTAATTATCTTAAAAAAAAAAAAAAAGCCTAAGGGAAGGCAAGATGGCTCAGAGAATAATGGTGCTTTTTGCCAAGCCTGATGACCTGAATTTAATCCCATAATCCACATGGTAGGACAGAGCTGACCTCCACAGTTGTCCTCTGACTTTGAAATTCTGGTGGTGGTACATGCTCTCATACATACTTACACACACACACACACACACACACACACACACACACACACACACTACATGTTTTTTTTTTTTTTTAAAAAGGGCCACTGAGATCTTTCCACATTTGCTCACTAGCTGATACTTGAATGTTGTGCACTTGAACATTTGTATTTCTCTAATACTTCATTTCGACACTAGATAGGGGAGACCTCCTTCCCTTAGCAGGAACCTGGATTTCTACCTGTTAACTCCATGGTACTTGGAAGGATTTCTCTATTCTATGGCTTTAAAAAAATGGTTTCATTATGTATCTGATTATACACCTTGGACAACTCAAAGCTTATAGATAGACCTAGCATATTTGGAGGCATCTAAGTCTCTACAGAGAAAACACATAGATCTATCCCCTAGTTCAGTCTAGTGTGGATCAAATAGTGAGATGTACAGAGTGGCCTGTCTGTCCACAGAACTGCCTATCAGGAGGCTAACAAACAAACAAACAAACAAAACAACAAAACCAAAAACCTTTCAAATACACAGAGACCTAAACAAAACAACAGAATGATTTATTTCAAATCATTAAAGACCACTGATCAAAACAAAATTTTGAGGGGGTTTTGGAAATTTTTTTTATATAGGTTAACATGAGGCCCTTTTAGAATTATATTTTTGTTAATTATGTTTTTGTATTACCTGTATAATTATAAATCACCTGGCTATACCTAGATGTAGAAGAATCTTAATCCAGCAACATGGCTGTGATCCAACTGGAATCACATACCCTTAGTATACAGTTTTAATCCCTCTTGCTGGAATATAGACATGTCTTTAGTACATATTTTTTAATCCCAAACATTGAGGTCTAATTGAGGAAAAAAAAACAGGTGACAAATCAGAGAAAGGTTTGACAGAATGAGTCAGAATAAGATATGCTCAACTCTCACAAGCACAGACAGGAAAGAGAAGCTACTCAACAGCAGAGAGAGTGCAAAAGAGTTCCTGGAGACAGTACAGTAGAGTTTGAGAGTACAGTACAGTTTGGTGCACTTTGGTGCAGTTCAGTTGAGTGCATTCAAGTTCCTGAAATTCAGAGACAAGTTTTTCAAGTAGAGCAATTTCAGTGAGAAACCAGTTTGAATTAGTCAGTTTGGAGAGGATTTTTGAGCCAGAATAGCTGAGATGAACCTGCCAGCCAGAGTTCAGAAAGAACTGTAAGGCGTGAGCTTGTTCAGCAGTAAGTCTTGGAGGATAAAAACATTCTAGGCCTATGTTAGCAGCTGGCAGCTGGAAGCAGAATCCTTCAGGATCCAAGCTTACAGAAGATTAGATTGTACAGGGGCTAGAAGCTTCCAGGCCTAGGCCCTAGGATAGTTAGACAGAAGAGCTCTAAGCTCAGCCCAAGCCATATATTCATAAATCTTGGGTACAGCTCTCATCTCGTCCCTTCCTCTGAGGAAATAAAAACAACATTTATACCAAGAGGAGAGATAGTCTCCATTGGATCCTGTCTAAGACATCTTACAATAGGCAGACTCAGCAGGATCACAAAGCCTGAGGACCAAAGCTGTGAGTAATGTTTTTACTTGAATCTGAAATGAATGAACTTGAACCCTGAATCAAAAGATTGAGAATAAAGATAAAACCACAAGAAAATTACTTAGGTGTTTTCCATGCAATTAATGCACACAAGCATAGCATGACATCACATTCGGCTTTTGGTTCAACTTAATGAGCACTTTGTAAAGGGTTGGCGGGCCTACGCAAGCTGTGTCTTATCTCTGGTCTCCATCCTTTTGCTGGGTGAAGTTACTAGGTTTCTAATTTTCTGTGGCACAGCATCAACTCTAGAATAAGTTAGATGACACTGAACCAGTTTAACAACTAAGTGGCACTGACATTCATTTAGGTGGCTGTGTTCTAGTATGCTGTGCCGTTACATTGTACTCTGAGAAAAAGGATGCTCAGAGCTGTTTAAAAAAATCTACTTTTGAATGTGTATGTATTGTGCTTACTTTTCTCTGATAGATATAGTGGCCCCTCCAACAAAAACAAAGTTCTTTGATTTCTAAATGTGAAGGTTCTTTGAAATGGTCCCTTGTATTGTATTCAAGTCTCTAAGTCCTGATTTGCCTGAGATTTAACAGATAACACTTGGGGAGTAGCTATTGAGGAAGTTGAAGGAATTTAGGAATCCAATACTTGGTGTGAAGAGAAATCTGGCAAATGTTGGTTAATATTTGGATAACACAGAAAAAAAAGTTAAATGCAATTACTGAGTTAAGAGAAGCCATTTTATTTTCAGTTGTTTGATTTGATCCTGCCTTCCCATCAGGGTCCCTTTGCATAACAAACTTAATGTGACCTGGACAAATACTCCCCTCTCTCTCCAGACCTTTTCTGGGTTTTTGTGTATCTGATTAAGGTATTCTACCAAAAGACCTTCCAATGCAAGTAAAGTTTGGGCTCAGATAACACTCTGATGCCATGCATTTCTCTGTTGGGAACATATACATCTGCTTTTGAAGACAGAGAAGAAAAAAGAATAACAAAATAAAAGGCCTGAAGCATAGACTATAGACCAAAGCTAGAATATAGGCTCCACTGGGGAGCCAGGACTCTGCCTTTTCTCCCTCTTCCTCTCCTTCCCTCCCCCTTTTTCTTTCTCCCCTCTCTCTGTATATGGTATGGGCATATATCAGATATATTTGTGTGCACACTCACTTAATTCCACACAGAAAGATGCATTTCTAGGAAAGAATTGTTATACACATATTTGGTTTTAAGAATGCTGGAATGCTGTTTATACCCACAGAGTTCTAAAGCAACCCAAACATTCACTTTCCAGGCAGTTGGGTAGATAAAGGCTGATAAGGCGTTGTTTAAAAATGATTCTATTATTTGTATAGGAGTGTGTGTGTGTGTGTGTGTGTGTGTGTGTGTGTGTGCACCCAACATGCATGTGGACCTCATCTGAAACCTTTTAGGAATGTGCTCTCTCTTTTCACCTCACAGATTCAGGGTCCTGGGGGGAGAAGTGGAAGCCCTGAGTTAGCGTGTGAGGAACAGATGAAGTCTGAGCAAATGCATGTTGCTGACAAGCGTGTGGCCATGTCAAAGACACTGATTCCTCAGACTCATGAGAATGGTAAAATCCTCCCCTGGTCTGTGTGCATCCCTGTGGACAGTGTGTGCAGAAAAAAGTCAACCATAGCTTCCTCCTCTGGCATGTTTACAGCCTGGGGCTGCTCCCCAACAGAGACTCCCTACTGAGACTAGATAAGCCTTCCAGCTGTATACAATAAACCCACGTCATCCTTTCAGATGTATGAAATAAACACAAATGAGTTTCCCCACTGGTGGTGTTGGTCGTCTCCGTTAGAGCGCAGCGCAGCCCACCCAGTCCCAGGTTCTCCGTGTGGGCGTCTCTGGTCTCCTGTCATGTTGCTCCAGTTAGGTCAGTCCCTAAGCTCCACACATTACAACAGTGTTCCTCTAGGCCAAGTGGTCCCATAAACTCCTCGGCAGTTTTCTGCCTTCCATCTCTCTGTGGGAGTGCAGAGTGATGGTTACATACTACCTCATAAAACTGTGTAGGTTCTAAGGACTGAACTTGGATGGTCAGGCAGAGAGCAACTGCCCTTATCCACTAACCACCCTGCTGGCTCTGATATGGTATCTTATAATGAAATGTGAGTTGTCTGTTAAACCATTACATATGATTACCTATCTCCAAAAACAACAACAACAACAAAACCTAATACATGAAGTGGAAATGCAAAGGCTGATACAGCATGTGCAGGGCAATTGTACAGACACATAGGACACAAGAAAAAGTTGCAATGGCCTGTGCACAGCACCCATTTTTATACCCCTCTTTGTCTTTCTTCCTCTCTCTCTCTCTCTCTTTGCCAAGTTTTCATGAATTCTGCAAATGGCTATAAATGATTCTGTTAATGAAATAATAAATCAGCTTAACCTAAAATTTTGCCTTTAATAAATGCAGACTTTTAGGTAGTCATTTTTTGAGGAATGCCTGAGTGGGGGTCTTAGCATACCCAGGTTTTCTTACTCTGTCGTTAGCATGAATAAATTAATCAGATTTTAAGCTCCTCAAGGGCAGGGTTTATACCTTTTCTTTATCTTGAAAGTATCTTGTACCCCTTCTGGCTGCTTAATTAAAATTCACTGCTCTGAATCCAGTCCAGTGCAATTTCAATTTCTGCCCTCATTAAGTATCCCCTACAAATCAATTTAAGCAGTTCTAGTAATAGCAGTTGCCCCAAGGTTTCTTCTCTCCCTCTTTAGTCTAAGGCAGTTCTTCACAATCCCCAAGACTAGGGGAATGGAGCTTGTATAGACCCTGGAAGATGTTTATTTTGCGTTACTACAGGGTAGCCGAATGACACAAGGGAGAAGTCATTCTATCTAACTCAACCCAGAATTTCTATTAAGACGGACACCAGGAAGTGATGGCTGTGGAGGGATCATGAGCTTTTGCCCACTCAGGAAGTCTGAAGCTAAAATGTGCTACGTTGCAAACGGCGCCGATTCGAGATTGCTAGCCCCCATTTCTCCTACAGCTTGTCAGCTGCCAGGACATCCAGGCCTGGGGGAAGGCAAAGTGCGAAGAGATTGTCTTGTTACATAGAACTGACCTTTAGATTCTGGACCTAGAAGCCCCCCCCCCCGATCTTGCATGTTTTTCACAGATACCCCCACGACCTTGTACGCCTGTCAAGAGCACTCGTCTTTCTTCCTACAGCAGCTATGACAAACATGAGCTGTCATTTACAGATTAAGCCTTTAAATGTTGTTTCTCAGCTAAGTGCTCTTCTGAGCCATGGGTGTAAATTGCTTCAGAGCACACCCTCAACACACACCTGTGAGCTTGGCTCACACCAGCAAGAATACTTACGGTTCAGTAATGTACCCAAGTCATCCTGCTCCTGGGAGTAAAGATGGGATTCCAGTTCAGGTAGGAGCTACTGGAAACTACTGATGTAATGATGTAACTCAGTGGCCACTACAGTGACAACAGGGTTTGCACAGACCGCAAGCAGAGCTTTTGGGAGCTGCCCTGTAGGTCACATCTAGGTCCCTCCCTTCTGCTTATCAATTAGCTTGGCATGCAGTGGCCTCCTCACCCTTCCTGCTGCAACCCTCACTGGACTCCCAAGTAGCTCTGACCATAGTGTTTCTAATATAATCCAAGGCACCCATGATTATCTGCATTATAGCATCTCTCTAGAGAGGCACTTGACACTCAGCTCATGGCTTTAGGTTGATGTGATAGTTATTGTGTGTCAAATTGACCCAATTAAGTAAGAGATGTTCAGATGTCTGGTTAAGTGTAATTTATAACTGTGTGTATATGTGTGTGTGTGTGTGTGTGTGTGTGTGTGTGTGTGTGTGTGTATGAAATTGTTCCATAGGTAGGGGACAGTCTCCTCTCTCTCCCTTCTACCCATATTCTGCTTTTACTTCCCTCTTTCCCCTCTTCCCCCACCCCTCTCTGAAAAAAATACCTGAAAAATCCCCTTAAAAATTGGAAGGGGGTGGAGTAGAAGGACCCGGAGGGAACAGGAGCTCCACAAAGAGACCAACAGAGCCAACAAATCTGGGCCCAGAGGTGACTGCAGACATTGATGCACCAAGCAAGGACAATGCATGGGGCGGACCTAGACCCCTGCTCAGAGGTAGTCAATAGGCAGCTCAGTCTCCATGTGGATCTCCTAGTAAGGAGACCTTGGGCTGTCTCTGACATGGACTCTGTTGGCTGCTCTCTGATCACCTCCCCCTAGTGGGGCAGCCTTGCCAAGCCATAGAGGAAGAGGATGCAGGCAGTCCTGATGAGACTTGATAGGCTTGGGTCAGAAGGTAAGGGAGGAAGAGGACTCCCCCTTTCTGAGGACTAGGGGAGGGGAAGAGGAGTAAAAAGGAAGGAGGGTGAGACAAGAAGGAGAGGAGGGAGGGGCTATGATTGGGATGTAAAGTGAATAAATTAAAAAGATAATTGGAATGATCTCTGGGCTTATTTTGACTCTGTTTCAGGGATTCAGTTTCTGGTCACTTGGCTTCATTTTCCTAGTCTGTGTGGTAAAGTAGAGCATCATAGTGGATAAAACATTATCCAGAAAAAAAACTGCTCACCTCATGGTGGCCAAAGGGAGAGAGACAGAGAGAAGGAGAGAGTTAGAGAGGAAAAGAAGCATTACGAGTTATATTCTTCAATGGGACTCACTGACCTACTTCCTCCAAATAGGCTCACCTCATAGATTTAATCACCTCCAGGTAGTCTTTGAAGCTATTGGCTCATTAACACAATTGATAAAATCTGGGCTTTTGTGATCTAATTAATTCTCAAAGGAAGTGATCATTACCTCACTGGGGTCCAAACCTCCAATGCAGAAGATGTGGAGGGACCCCTCAGATCCATAACATTAAGCAGGAAGGTCTGTCTTATCGTTCCTGCCCTCAGACATTAGAACTGCACTGGACTCTGGGATCCCATAGTTCTCAGGTTTTTAGCTTTAACTGGGAGTTATACCAAGAGCTGTCCTGGCTTCCAGGTCCTTGGACTTAGACTGAATTCCACTGTACGTGAATACACTCTAGGTCTTAGGCCTGCATAGATCATGTTCTGGATCTTCTTGGCCTTCGTAGCCATTTGGACCAGTTTCCACAACAAATCTCATGCTGGGTTCTCAATACGCTCTGCCAGTCCTGTTTCTCCAGAGAACTCTGACTAGGCCATTCTGTGTTTGTTTGTCTTTGTCCTTCCAGAGCAGACACTTCTAGACTGTTCATCACGCTGAAGAGCTTATTGGCCACTGGCTGTACATCTCTTTACAGAAGGCCTCATGTGCCCTCTATGACATCCTAGCACCCTGAGGCAGAGATCCTCCCTAAAAGGCACTCTGTCGTTCACTTTTTTTTTATTTTATTTTTTTCTTATCAGTTACATTTTATTAACTCTGTATCCCAGCTGTGTCCCAATCCCTCATTCCCTCCCAGCCCCTCCCTCCCTCCCTCCTCTCCACCGTGCCCCTTGCCAAGTCCACTGATAGGGGGGACCTCCTCCCCATTCATCTGATCCTGTTTTATCAGGTATCTTCAGGACTGGCTGCAAAGCTCTCCTCTGTGGCCTAACAGGACTGCTCCTCCCTTGGGGGGTGGGGAGGCCAAAGAGCCAGTTATTGAGTTCCTGTTAGAAATAGTCCTTGTTCCCCTCACTATGGGAAACCAATTGGTTACTGAGCTACCACAGGCTACATCTGAGCAGAGGTTCTAGGTTATATCCATACATGGTCCTTGGTTGAACGTCAGTCTCAGAAAAGACCCTGTGCCCAGATATATTTGGTCCTTGTGGAGCTCCTATCCTTTCCCCATCAGACTAACTCCCCTTCTTTCTTATGATTCCCTGTACTCTGCCGAAGGTTTGGTCATGAGTCTTTGCTTTGAAAACACTGCTACTTAGAGTCTTTCAAATGCGCTCAGTAGACTCCTGTCACACGTTCAATACACATCCCATCTGTCTTTCTAAATGAGGATTGATCATCCTACCCCATGTCCTCCGCTCTCTTGATTATCTTTTTTAGGTGTACAGATTTCATTATGTTTATCACATCTTATAGGTCTATATAAGTGAGTATATACCGTGTTTGTCTTTCTCCTTCTGGGATATTTCACTCAGGATGATCTTTCCTAGATCCCACCATTTGCCTGCAAATTTCATGATTTCCTCCTTTTTGATTGCTGAGTAGTATTCCATTGTGTAAAAATACCACAATTTCTGTACCCATTCCTCCGTTGATGGACGTCTGGGTTGTTTCCAGGTTCTGGCTATTACAAATAAAGCTGCTATAAACATAGTTGAGCAAATATCCCTTTTGTGTACTTGAGCAAACTTTGGGTATATACCTAGCAGTGGTATAGCTGGGTCTTGAGGAAGCACTATTCCTAATTGTCTGAGAAAGCGCCAGATAGATTTCCAGAGTGGTTGTACCAGTTTACATTCCCACCAGCAGTGGAGGAGGGTTCCCCTTTCTCCACAACCTCTCCAGCATGTGTTGTCCCTTGAGTTTTTCATCTTGGCCATTCTGATGGGTGTAAGGTGAAATCTCAGGGTCGTTTTGATTTGCATTTCCCTGATGGCTAATGAGGATGAGCATTTTTTTAAGTGTTCCTCTGCCATTCGATATTCCTCTGTCGAGAATTCTCTGTTTAGCTCTGCTCCCCATTTTTTAATTGGATTACTTGGTTTGCTGCTTTTCAGCTTCTTTAGTTCTTTGTTCTTTAGTTCTTTAGTTCTTTAGTTCTTTCAGCTTCTTTAGTTCTTTCTAATACTCAATATTAGACTGCCTACAGATTGGGAAAGAATCTTCACTAACCCTTTATCTGACAGAGGACTAATGTCGTTCACTTTCTATTAATGAAATAGGAAGCTATGGTTGGAATCCGTTCTGTGTGAAACACACTGTATCAGATCCATTCCTCACTTCTCTTACTTTCCAGTGTGTGTTGTCATCCCTGGCTGGAAGCACTCTAGGTTCCATTACAATGAATGCTACATGTCTGAGCACCCTCCGTTCTGCTGTGAACTCATCCTTCCCCCCACCCCCGCCCTTAACTCTGTATGCAGTAGCGGAATCTGGGACTACAGAGCAGAAAGATATACCAGGTTTATCTGCCAGAGCCAGAGCAGCCCCGGGGATACTTATTTCATAGCTAATGCCAGGAGGATAAATTTGTTTATAAATATTGATGGATCCTGATGCCCTGCTCCCGAGTACTTACAAAAAAGGACTGTATGATTACCCTCTAGTTTTTTTTCTAGTTTATAGTGATTCCATGAAATTAATGCAACACATTTCCTTTAGTACTGCTTATACAAACACTGTAAAATACAAAGAAAAAAACATCCAAAGATGACCTTTAAGAAGCATGTAGCCATATGAAGTTAAGAATTTTTCTTTCCAGGTCTGTAAAGAATTGTGTTGGTAATTTGATGGGAATTGCATTGAATCTGTAGATTGCTTTGGGTAAGATGGCCATTTTTACTATGTTAATCCTGCCCAGTCATGAGCATGGGAGATCTTACCATCTTCTGATATGTTCTTTTATTCTTTCTTCAGAGACTAGAAATTTTTTTCATACGAGTTTTTTACTTGCTTGGTTAGGGTTACACCAAGGTACTTTATGTCATTTGTGGCTATTGTGAAGGGCGTTGTTTCCCTAATTTCTTTCTCAGCTCTTTTGTCTTTTGTATACAGGAGGGCTACTGATTTTTTTTTTTTTTGAGTTAATTTTGTATCTGGCCACTTTGCTGAAGGTGTTTATCAGCTGTAGAAGTTACCTGGTAGTTTGGGGTCACTCACGTATACTATCATATCATCTGCAAATAGTGATAATTTGACTTCTTTCCAATTTATATCCCCTTGATCTCCTTCAACTGTCTTATTTCTCTAGCAAGGATTTCCAGAACTATGTTGAAGAGATATCGAGAGAGAGGGCAGCCTTGTCTTGTCCCTGATTTCAGTGGGATTGCTTTAAGTTGCTCTCCATTCAGACGATCTTCTGGATACCTCCAGATCTCCATCCCTGATCTTAAGCTGTACTATAGAGCAACAGTTATAAAAACTGCATGGTACGGGCATAGAAACAGAATGGTGGATCAATGGAAACAAACAGAAGACCGAGAAATAAACCCACACATTTATGGACACCTAATCTTTGACAAAGATACCAAAACCATACAATGGAAAAAAGATAGCATCTTCAACAAATGGTGCTGGTCTAACTGGATGTCTACATGTAGAAAAATGCAAGTAGATCCATACTTATCACCCTGCACAAAACTGAAGTCCAAGTGGATCAAAGACCTCAACATAAAACCAGACACATTAAATCGGTTAGAAGAAAAAGTGGGGAATACCCTTGAACTCATTGGCACAGGAGACAACTTCCTGAACAAAACACCAACAGCACAGGCTCTAAGAGCAACCATCAATAAATGGGACCTCATGAAACTGAAAAGCTTCTGTAAAGCAAAGGACACCGTCATCAAAACAAAACGCCTGCCTACAGATTGGGAAAGAATCATCACCAACCCTTTATCTGACAGAGGGCTAATATCCAGTATATATAAAGAACTAAAGAAGTTGAAATGCAGCAAACCAAGCTATCCAATTAAAAAATGGGGAACAGAGCTAAAGAGAGAATTCTCTGTAGAGGAATATCGAATGGCAGAGAAGCACTTAAAGAAATGCTCAACGTCATTAGCCATTAGGGAAATGCAAATCAAAACGACCCTGAGATTTCACCTTACACCCATCAGAATGGCTAAGATCAAAAACTCAAGTGACAACACATGCTGGAGAGGTTGTGGAGAAAGGGGAACCCTCTTCCACTGCTGGTGGGAATGTAAACTTGTACAACCACTCTGAAAATCAATCTGGCGCTTTCTCAGACAACTAAGAATAGTGCTTCCTCAAGTTCCAGCCATAGGCATATATCCAAAAGGGGCTCAAATACACAATAAGGACATTTGCTCAACCATGTTTATAGCAGCTTTATTTATAATAGCCAGAAGCTGGAAACAGCCCAGATGCCCCTCAAGTGAAGAGTGGATGCAGAAATTGTGGTACATCTACACAATGGAGTGTTACTCAGCAATGAAAAATAAGGAAATCATGAAATTTGCAGGTAAATGGTGGACCTAGAAAGGATCATCCTGAGTGAGCTGTCCCAGAAGCAGAAAGACACACACGGTATATACTCACTCATATAGACATATAACATAGGATAAACCTACTAAAATCTGTACATCTAAAGAAACTAATCAAGAGAGAGGACCCTGACTAAAACACTCAATCCCCATCCAGAAAGGCAAAGAGGATGTACATCAGAAGAAGAAGAAAACAGGAAACAACCTAGAAACCTGCCACAAAGGTACTCTGAAAGGCTCTTCCCTGCGGACTATCAAAGCAGATGCTGAGACTTATGGCCAACTGTTGGGCAGAGTGCATGGAATCTTATATAAGAAGTAGGAAATAGTAAGAGCTGGAGAGGAGAGGAACCACACAAGGAGAGCAACAGAACCAGAAAATTTGAACACAGGGAACTTCCCAGAGACTCATACTCCAACCAAGGACTATTCATGGAGATAACCTAGAACCCCTGCACAGATGTAGTCCATGGCAGTTTAGTGTCCAAGTGGGTTCAATAGTAATGGGAAGAGGGACTGCCTCTGACATAATCTGATTGGCCTGCTCTTTGATCACCTCCCCCTGAGTGGGAGCAGCCTTACCAGGCCACAGAAGATGACAACACAGCCACTCCTGATGTGATTTGATAGACTAAGATCAGAAGGAAGGAGAGGAGGACCTCCCCTATCAGTGGACTTGGGGAGGGGCATGTGTGAAGAGAGGGGAGGAAGGGTAGGACTGAGAGGGGAGGAGAGAGGGGCTTATGAGGGGATACAAACTGAATAAAGTGTAATTAATAAAATAAAATTAAATTAAAAAAAAAACAAGCATGTAGCCAGAGAGCTTAAGGAATTATCTTTTCCTATTTATTTATTTACTCATTTATCTATCTATCTATCTATCTATCTATTTATTTATTTATTATAATTTATTCACTTTTTATCCCAGTTGTAGCCCCCTTCCTCGGCCCCTCCCAACCTCACCTTTCTTCCTTCTTCTCCACCCATTCCCCTCCCCAAGTCCACTGATAGGGGAGGTCCTTCTCCCCTTCCATCTGACCCTAGTCTACCAGGTCTCATCAGGACTGGCTTCTTTGTCTTCCTCTGTGGGATGGTAAGGCTGCTCCCCCCTCAGGGGGAGGTGATCAAAGAACCAGCCACTGAGTTCATGTCAGAGACAGTCCCTGTTTTCACTACTAGGAAACCCACTTGGAGACTGAGCTGACAAGGGCTACATTGGAGAGTGAGCTGACAAGGGCTACATCTGTGCAGGGGTTCTAGGTCATCTCCATTCCTGATCCTTGGTTGGAGTATCACTCTCAGAAAGGAGCCTGGTGTCCAGATTTTTTGGTTCTGTTGCTCTGCTTGTGGAGCTCCTGTCCCCTCCAGGTCTTAAGGAATTCTAATTCAGTAGTTTCTCCATGGTAGCGTATGTCACCTGCTCGCTTACTGCTCTCGTGTTCTTTACCCATGATGCGGTTTCACAGCGCTGTTGCTGCTCTCCAGTCTTGAAGCTTATCCCAGTGTTGGTCATGTGCGGTTGTAATACTTTCATTTAGCAGACTGTAGAGGCTTGAATAGGCCCCATAGACTAATGTGTGTGGACGCTTGGCTCATATGGAGTGGCACTGTTAGGAGGTCTTGTTGGAGTATGTATGGCTTCCTTGGAGAGAGTGTGTCACTCTAGGGGTGGGCTCTGAGCTCTCTTACACCCAGTGTGGCTCACAGTCTCCTTCCGATGCCTGCGGATCAAGATGTAGAAGTCTCAGCTCCTCCTCCAGCACCAGGTCCGCCTGCCAGCTGCCATGATTGCCCCAGGACAATAGCTGACTAAACCTGTGACATTGTAAACCAGCCTCTATTAACCGTATTCCCTCAGAAGTTGCCATGGTCATGGTTAGCAATGGAATCCTAACTAAGACAGACTGAGGCAGAGAATTCCATTAGGGTATGTTCTTTTTCACAGTGAGTTTCAGGCCAATCTAGACTGTAGACAGTGGGATGCTGCCTCAAACCCTCCTCTCAGAGAAGGAAGGACAGGAGGGACAGAGGCAGGGAGAGAGGAATGGGGAGAGGGATTGACAGAAGGAGGGGAGGGATGGATGGAGGGAGAGAGTGAGAGAAAGAGAGAAGAAGAGAGAGAGGAGGGAGGTTGTAATCTCAGTTAATTGGTAGCTGTCTCCTGGAAACTGGAAGTTGTTTTATATGTATTTTTTTTTCTGACTTCCAATATCCAATATTGCAAAATATTTAGCTATTTGTTTGAACTAGTTTCTCTGTCCACTTGCACTGGAATATAACTTTCTAATGTGAAGATATTGGCCATATGATTTCTGGATGTAAGCTTACTGCCTAAAAAGTAGACTATTATGAAGAAGTATTGTCTCTAAAAGACAATAATGGTACATCAAAGGTTTTATTAACATAATCTACTTCGTGAATGAATGAAGGGGAGGCCATCTGATTATCAGATTAGATGCAGAAAAATCATTAAAGTTTCATACTCACTCATAGTAGACTTTCTGAAAGTTAGGAAAGAAAACACCTTTTAAGACCTGGTATAGGCGACCTGGAGAAAATAGAAAAGAGAACATGATAAACTTTACCTAAAGCAACAGTTCTTAACCTGTGGCTTGTAATCTCCTAGGGAGTTGAATGACTAATCACAGCTGAAAGTTCTTTTAAGAAGAGAAAGGTGAGGGAATTAAGTGACACAGACCTTGTAATTAGAACAAGAAGGCACTTATGCATGCAGACTAACTATTCAGGAAGTCGAATGTAGTCCAGGAAAGGCTTGCACATGAGTGGGAAAAGGTGGAACAGCCCTGAATGGTGCTGGGAAACATGATTATTCATAAGAAAATAACCAAAGCTGGCTTTTTTGTAATATACATAGCGAAATACCAGAAAATCTTAATAGCTATATTTGAAAAGAAAAAAAAACTTTAAAATAGAAAAGTTTAATATAGAAACATTTTATAATCTTGAAGTAGAAAGATTTCTTATATAAAATACAAAATTAGTATCCATAAATGTTTGACAAATTAGATTTCATTAAAATTAAGAACTTCTTTGCATACTTACAGTCATATATAGTATTCAAATTATATTATTTATAAAATTATGAACATACATAAAACAATAGATGATTAAAATAGATAATAGATAAGAGTGGAAATACAAATGTCTGAGAAGTTTGTGTAAAAGTGCTCTGTCTTCTTGGCAATCTTAGAATTTACTTTGTGAGTGCAGGGACATTGGCTATTTAATTGCAGGTTATAAACTTATTTTCCAGAAAACCAGAATATCATTAACAAGTCATGTTTCTCATAAGAGAATAGTAATAGGTTCACATTGGGAAACCTATTAATGTAATCCATCCTATAGCAAGACACACAGAGCAGCGTGTTTAAAAAGATTGTGGAATGCCTGGTAGAGAAGAACAACCTGGGAATTCTGGCAATGGGAATGTTGAGCCTGTGTCCCTCTGTTTTCTGTCCATACAAATTTAAATGGCCCAACTACTTTAGATAGCAATTCATCGTTGTATTTTCCACATTGTATTGTGATCATATTATTTTTCTTTTCTCAACAATTCCCAGATGCTCACCAAGATTTCTATCCACTAAACTTCATGCTATTTCTTTCTCTTAAATTTCCCCAAACCACCACTACCAAACAACAAAACAACAACAACAACACACACACAGATATGGAGTCCTTTTTGACTTAGCCAACTGCTCCTCCCTAGTGTGTAATCAACATACACAATGCCACTCCACTGAAGAAAACTCATTTTACCTCTCCCAGCATCTGTCAGTTACAAATAACTTCTAGGTTAGGGGTGGGACTTTGTACCTACTTTTTCTTCTCTGTGCTTACGGTTTGTCTGGCTTAAGCTTGTGCAGTTCTTATGCATGCTCTAACAGTTTCTATGAGTTCAGCCCTGGTGTATCTGAAAAATTTTGCTTCCTTGGGTTCATCTACCACACTGCTTTCTCTTTCCACTTCCTCTTCTTCATTGATCCCTGAATCTTGAGGGGGGAGTTTTGATAAAGACATCCCACTTAAGGTTGAGTGGTCCAAAGCCTCTCACTCTTTGAACATTTTCCAATTGTGGGTCTCTGTACTAAAAGAAATCACTTCTCTGATAAGAATGGAATGAGGCTCTTATCTAGGGCTACAGCAATATGTCATTAGGGTTTATTTCATTGCTATGCTTATTTAGCAAAATAATGGTAGGTATTCCCCTAGGACATATGACCTATCTAGTCTCAGGTTCTTGGTCTTATCTATAATGTTATATAATGGTTTTTGTCTCATCCATTGTTCCAACTTATAGCCCAGCAGAAAGTGCTTGATTATTTTTATAACATTCGTGCCACAACTATACCAGTAATATTACAGGCATGTTGCTATTGTATTTCAGTGGGGTTTTGCTGGGTGAGATTGATGATTACTTTCCCCCTTTGATAGTGTGTATAGCACATTCCTAATACTATGATGCCTAGTCAGTGAGGGTGAAGGTTCTAGTTGAGCACCAGCCCTATTTCTCCATGTTTGATGTCACAATTTGCAGTACCATCAGCCAGAGACTCATGTTTTAGATCATAACCATTAACTTTGGCAAGAGCCTGTGATATTTTGGGTGGTTCATGCACAGATCTGTAAGAGAGACTGACCACCAGTGCCCTACCATTACCATCGCCCCAAGCTGAAAGGTGGGCACCAAGTCACCATACACACTGAAGGTTTGGTCAGTATCTGCCAGGACTTGTCAGTTTCTGCCATGTAAACTGGAGAAGTTGTTTATTTTGCTACTTTCCCTCAGAGAACCCATGTATATTGAGAGTTGGGGAGCGGTAAATCAACACTTCAGCTTTTTCCCCCCTTAGATGAATAATACTGAAAATTTCAAGGTATTGCCAGTAGTAACTCATCGATACACCCTGCTGTAGTATTCCTGCTTTTTCTACCTCACTCTCCTGCTCTCTCATGAAGCTTCCTAGAATAAGCATCTAAATAAACTTATGCACCCAAGTCTTTGTTTTGGGGTCTGGATTCTGCAGAATAGAAACTAAAATACCTTATGATTTATCAGATCCACCCCTCTATGAATATTTTGAGAAAAGAGTGTGTAAACAGCTAGGTAAGCTGGCACTTAATTGTAATATCAATATTTAGGAGGTAGAGGCTGAGGATCAAGAGTTTAAGGTGGCCTTAGTAAATTCAAGGTCAGCTTAGGCACAGGAGATCTTATCTCAAAAATCCCCCTCCCCCAAAAAAGGAAATTTGTCTTCACCCATTACCACTCTCCTCCCAAAAAACCTGATTTGGTTTATTGGACAATAAGAACACACCCATGAACAGTGGCAGAATTACTGTGATTGCTTGCTTGAGTAAGAGTATCCATCATAGGCTAATATATTTGAGTGCTTGGTCTGCAGTTGATAGAACTGTTTGGGAAGAATTAGGAGGTGTGGACTTGTTGGAGAAGATGGGTTTAAGGTTACAAAAGCTCAAGCTATTCCCATTTAGGTCTCTTTCTGCTTCATGGTTGTTATAATTTGTAAGCTCTCAGCTCCTACTCCAGCACCCCTTCCATCTGCCTGCTGCATGGTATTCTCTCCATGATGGCCATGGACTAACCTTCTGGAACCATGAACCTCAAATTAAATGCTTTCTTCTATAAGTTGCCTTGGTTGTGGTGTTTTGTCACGGCAATAGAAAAGTAACTAAGATGATGGTGGTCTGAGAATGGTTTTAGTTAAGTGTTGTGTACAAGTAGAAAGTAAGTGACCTACAGACATGGGCCTCAACTTTTGGAAACATAATGTTGACCAGAGAAAGAATGAGAATCCATACAGTAGTTTTATTAAATTTTGCATTTAAAAAATGCAAAAATATTTATTAGCAAGGATTGATAAATATTCATGGTGAATCTTAAAAGCAAGGGGATGCCAACACACCAACGCTTATTTCAGTAGTGACTTCCGAGAAGGAAACAGAGGAGGGCTGGTTATGTTGTATTCCTTTGTGACATGGTAGGTCCATGTACATGTGGATCATGGCTAATATGATTATTAATGAAAAATGAGAGAAGAAACTGTCTTGTCAAAGACAATACAAATATTTATTAAATCTGTTTTATGCTGTGAAATGTTCATGATATCATATGCCACAGTGCATTAATTAGTTGATTATCATACCCAACAGCTTTACATATTTTCATAAGTTTTCTGGTTCATGTTTTTATTTTGAAAAATATGCAAGGTTTATAAAAATGCCTCCAATGGGAAACTCTGCAGTAAACATTTTCACTGATTTCATAAGTCTCTTTGACTAGTATTCAACAGAGTACCTTAGACTGTCCAGATTAAGCTAGATACCTAATAAATATTCCAGAAGTGATAATATGTCCAGTATGCCCAGATAAGTGATTTTTAAAAATTATTTCTTCTAATGATTTAGTCTTATATATTGAATTATCTCTGAAAGTCAGCTTGAATTTCACAATGATAAGCTACGTTAGGAGTGCAGCTAAAACCTGCAGAGCACAATAACATACTTGAAAGGTACACCTTAACACTGCTTTTCTTTTTGTTCTACTTGAAAGTATATGGTGTTAGACTAAGTGCTTATTTATATGTGAATATGTTCTTGTACAATAGTTATAAATTGCTAAATCACATTTTATGAAAAGACTGGTATAAATTTCTAAGTGTAAATCAAGTTTAAAATCTGCAGTTACATATATATATATATATATATATATATATATATATATATATATATGTAAACCCAAAGCTCTATCCAGAACTGTGTGGCTGAAACTACAAGGATGTTGAGTGGAAAGGGTAAGCATGGTAGAAGAGAAAGGCTTTATTTTTTTATCTGCTGCCAAAACCCTCTTGCCAATAACAAAATAAGCCATTGAGCAACTCTACTGGCTGGCTTTGAGTCAACTTGACACAGGCTAGAGTCATGAACCATGAAGGAGCCTCAGCTGAGAAAATGTGTCCATGAGATCCAGCTGTAAGACATTTTTTTCAATTAGTGATCAATAAAGGAGGGCACAGCACACTGTGAGTGGTGCCATCCCTGGGCTGGTATCCTGGGTTATATAAGAAGCAGGCTGAGCAAGCTATACGAAGCAAGCCAGCAAGCAACACCCACCATGGCCTTTGCATCAGCTCCTGCCTTCAGATTCACACCCTGCTTGAGTCCTTATCCTGACTTCCTTTGATGTTGAACAGCAATGTGGAAGTTAAGCTGAATTCTTGCTTTTTGGTCATGGTGTTTCTTTGAAGCAATAGAAATCTTAACTAAGACAAGCAAACCAATAAGAAAAATTTAAAAAAATACATAGCTTAAAAAATGTATTTTAGGCTCCTTTCCTGTTCCCTGTTTTCTCCTCTTCCCATGTCTGTCCTGTTTGCCTTTCTGAATGAAGATTGAGCATCTTACCCAGGATCCTCCTTCTTGATTAGCTTCCTTAGCTGTACAGATTTTAGTATGATTATCCTATATTATATCTCTAATATCCACTTATAAGTGAGTATATACCATGTGTGTCTTTCTGCTTCTGAAATACCTTGCTCAGGATGATCTTTTCTAGATCTCATCATTTGCCTGCAAATTTCATGATTTCCTTGTTTTTACTTGCTGAGTACTATCCCATTTCGTAAATGTACCACAATTTCTGTATCCATTCCTCAATTGAGAGACATCTGGGTTGTTTCCAGGTTCTGGCTATTACAAATAAAGCTGCTATGAACATGGTTGAGCAGATGTCCTTGTTGTGTACTTGAGCATCTTTTGGATATATGCCTAGGAGTGGTATAGCTGGATCTTGAGGTAGTACTATTCCTAATTGTTTGAGCAAGCACCAGATTGATTTCCAAAATGGTTGTACAAGTTGGGGGCTACAGCTGGGAAACAAAATGAATAAACTGTAATTAATAAAAATTAAAAAATGTATTTTATACTGATAAGATAAAAAGTACAGAAACTAAAGAAATGTAATCTGAATATCTACCTAGATAGATAACACTGTCAATTATGTATACATAATCAATTTAAAGAAAATTAGCAAAGAATTAAGATGGATTGGAAATCTCGCATTTGTGATTTGTAATTTTAGAGATGTTGACAAAATTGGGAGGGGCCAGGATGAACAGACACCCTACCCTGACCTTGAAAATACAGAAGTAATGCAAGTGCTTCTAAAGAGGAAGCTAGCCATCCACATGGCTAAAGCACACCCAAGGCTGAACCCTTCCTGGGGTGGATGAGAATACAATCCCTTCCTTTGAGTTGCAGATGTTCCTTGTTTTTCTCTAAGCAAGGTGAGGAGCTGGGATTTACTAATTTCTGCTATGTTTATGAGCTTTCAAAATGATTTTTTTGATGTTAGAAAAGAAAGACAAAACAAATATTACTATGTGGTAGGAGTATCCTTTGTTGACAGTCCAGACCTGTGCTGTGACAAAAAATTTGGAACATGGGGAGAGAAATGACTTCAATTGTGTGCCTATATCATGGCGGGTACTCTAAGACAATGGTTATACTTCTTTCCCGTTCCAGTACAGCCTCGTAAAATATGAATCTTGAAGGGACATACTATTAATAAGGATGTCTTGCTTTCATATAAAGCTTTGTAATTTATGGGGCTGCTCTTATCTATGGAGAAGAACCTACCATTTATCGGATGCGGACTGACTGCTAGTATGTGAGATTCAGGATCGTGAACATTTTAATCATTAACAATGGATTCATGACATATTTAACAAAGCGGTGCTTTTTCTTTCATATTTCAGATGAGAAAACAAAGATGTCAGAGAATATGAGTGGTCCATTGGAAGTCTCACCTGGGAAGCGTGGAAAGTGAGTTTCAAATTCGAATTCATTCACTTGATAGCTTCTCTATAGACTGCCACTAAAGCTATGAGTAGCTGTTAAGCCCCTTGCAAAGAGGCTTACAAAGAGGCAATGCTACAGGGGCTTGTCTGAGTCTCTCTACTTAGCTTCCCAAAGATCCAAGAAAATTGATTCACTTCATTCTGCAAATGCCTGAAATAAATGCATTAATAAAAGCCACAATTATGAGTCCGGAAAAGAAAGTATCCCTTATTTTCAGTTTTGCAGATGAGATTCCAGTCTCCTTAGGGAAGATCAATGGCTCATAATAAACTCATTCTAACCAGTTAAAAACTTTGCATACTAGTAGAAACAGACCGCACAGATTTGTCCCGAGGGAAGAAAAAGCCCATCGTACAGAAATAAATAGGCAAAACCTGTCACTGAGAATACTGAAGAATTTGAGAGAGATGGGATGTAGTATTCTAATATGAGTAATATTTGAAAACTGATTCCTAAAAATTAAAGCATCAAGCACTGACAGTTTAGTAGTTGTGCTTTTCATCCGTTACTAGCATATACCACCACTGTAGTTCCAAATAGTAATTATGATGAACTTAAGGACTCAACCAATTGCCTGACCACTACCCATGTCCTATGTAATTTTAATACTATTCAAAACCCATTTACTGCACAAAACCAGGGCAAGGTGTAGTTTCAATATGCAATGTCCCGCACAGAGGCATTTTACAGGAGTCCTGTGTTTAAATACATGCTCCCTAGTTGGTGGTTCTGCTTTAGAAGGTTCTGGAATCCTTAAGAGGGGGAGCCTCAATGAAGGAAGTGGGCCACAGATGGCACGGTGGGCCTTGAGACTTGTTAGCCCTGCTCTACTTTCTGATTCCTGGCTACTTCCTGTGTATGGATGAACTGTGTGGTCCACCAGCTTCATGCTGCTCTGTCCTTCCCGCCTTGGTGGAAGGTTGCTCTGGAACTAAAAGCCAGAACAAATCCTGTGTCCCTTAAATGGCTTCTTGTAGGGCACTTGGTCCCAGCCATAAGTAAAGTAAAGCAGGGGAGGGGAAATATCTCTTTTCAAAAGACTCTTCCAGTAATATAAGATATTTTGGAGAAAGCCTGCCACCATGCCTACGTATTGCTGATCTATTTGGTCTTTTCAGTTAGCATCCCCTCCCTTTTTTTAATCATTTGGCTTTACCTAGCAAAGAGGTTTCTAAAAGGTCTCCTGGCTCTGATTCTAAATCATTCTCCTCCACATTTGTCCAAATTTAACTCCAGGATATAGAGGACTGAGGTGTAAAATTCACATCCCCATAGGCACCCAAATGTTACCTGCTTTGTAAAGCATGTGTGGGTGGCATCTTGAAAGGAACTGTTGGCATGCTATTTTGCTTATGTTTGATGAGCCATGCTTCGATGGTAGAAGATAGAATGCTCGAAAATGAGAGAGACAGGAACCCGAGAGCCTGAAGTGTGACCTAGAAATCTTAATATTAGTAATCATAGCTGTGGCTGAATTCAAGTTTACAGCAGCAGGGGTAAAATTATGGTACAAATTACCATGCTAGGCCCAGGAAATTATTCTCTGCTGCATGGTTATTAACTGATAGATAAATAAATAACACTCTAGGACTGATTGACAAAATAAGAGTGACCTAAAAGCTAAAAGGGGCACCATGCAAATAGGAGCGTGTAATCACTCGGCATTTTGAATCTGAAATGGGGTTTGTCACAGCAGTGAAATCTAATGCTCTCTGCATTGTCTGATCAAGCTATCACTAAACGATTTCGTTGGGACTCCTTAATCCCAAAGAACTTGCCACCCAATGCCATATACTTTGTGTGTGTGTGTGTGTGTGTGTGCGTGTGTGTGTGTGTGTGTTTTAACTTTTGTAAAAGAGAACTGATGACATAAATAGGTGCTTGGGTCAGCGGTTTACAAATATGATGCTTTAGCAATGTGAAAACAGTTTCCTTTCTCTCACAAATTACCATGTTTTACACTTTGCTGGATTTCCTGGATTTGATGAAATGGGATACTTATGAAATGTGTCCATAAGTATCTTTTGCTGCCCCAGTTAGAAGTAGAAGGTACTAGTTAGGCATGGAGGTAATATTTCTGCTATTCATGATACTGTGTCCTTGTGTTTGGCATTAACCTCCAAGGGGCTTAGATAGCTGACAGAGCCCTCTGCCTTCAAACAGCCTTAGAATGCAATGGCACAATGAACTGGGCTAGAAGATGGGACCACTGTGTACTTTTGGAATGTCACACCAATGGCAGAAAAGATAAACTTCTTGAAAAAGCACCCAGTTGGTGTCACTTATCAGTTTAAATTCCTTTATTAGATCGTAACACTCTCTAGTTGTACGAGTTATCTAGGCTCTGAGTTTTATCAATCTATCACTGATTGTCCTTATTAATGAACAAGTGTTTGTATACCTGGACAATGTGAATATCTCCCTGCCATACTCAGAATTTCAGAACAAACCAACTTGCATAACACCTGCAGAGGAACAATTAGGAAGCAATGTGCCAAAGATGAGTCTGGTGGTCCAGGAGACAGTCTAGCAGCCAATGCTCCGAGAACAGCTTTCTCTAAGAGAAAACACATTCATTCTTGTGCAAGAGTTGAAGCTCAGGTCTCATGCCTGCCCCTGCAGGAACAAGAGCAATGGGAAATAAATGGTTCATTAATTTGTCAAAAATGGGGAGGCTTTGAAAGGTCAAAATTACCAGCTGTATCTACTATAATAAAATATTAATCTTGGACTTAAAACATATCTGAAGGTCAAAGCATGTCATAAAATCATGTTTATTGAGACTTTCTCAAAGCTACTGACTACAGATTATCTTCCACAGACTCGTCAACTGCTTCTTTCTCTGCTTGCCGGAAGATAATCACATCTGGAAGGCAAGAGGGAATGCGACTGAATTAAATGATATGCTTACCTACAAGTCTTGAGAGAACTAGGAAGGTGGAAGAAGGAGGCCTCTCCTAGGTCAGGAGTTTTGACTGGGACATTGATTTGGAAAATCTACTTTAGTGCTTTGAAAAAAACAATATTTTAAAAAAATTTGTTACTGTATGTATATGGCATGTGTATGTGTTTGTGTTTGTGTGCCTGTGATTTATACTCTCTGTGTGGATTTACATGGCTTTACATACACATGGAGGCCCAAATGGGAGGCTGGCTTCCTTGCTGTGTTTTCTCTGCCTTATTTCTTTAACACAGGGTCCCTTGCTGGCCCTGGAGCTCGGCTGCCAGGCAGCAAGGCCCAGAAATCCTCCTGTCTCCACCTCCCAGAGTCTGGAGTTACAGGCTTGTGGATGGTGAGACTCTTTAATTGGGCCCTGGGATCTGAATTCATGTTCTCATGTGTGCATACCAAACAGTCTTTTCCACTGAGCCATCTCTTGAGTCCCAGGAAGTACTACTGGGGGAATGTGAGACACTTCTTGGCTGGAGCTGGTTTTAATAAGCTACCACTTTGGCTTTGTTTTCCATCCGTCTTGCTGCTCTGCATTGCTTCTATTATTTTATATCCCTTATCAACAACTTGTCCATGCAACTGAATGTTGAAATGAATTTTCTTGGATCATTGTAACTCATTAATGTCAGCTCTCCTCTGTCTCCTAGAGAAGATTCAATCTGTGATTGAGAAAGACACAGTTTACTCCAAGTTCAGGAAACCGTCGTGATGGCTACTGCTGCAGAGGACAACTGGAAAACACTATTTTGCCCCTGTGGAGGATGTATGTGACATAATGACACACAGTCAGGGTTGGGCCAAATTTTGTCTTTGAAATGTTCAACATGATTATTTGATGTTAAAACACGGGTTTGCAGAAAACTTTAATTCTGATGCTGAAAGTAAAATGGACTACACGACACACCATCTGAAGACACCTTGATTCCCCACCACTACTGCATGTTTGGAGTCTCTGCTTTGCTCTTTACTTAACCCACTCCTGTTAAATACTCAGTGCGCCCATTCTTCTGTGGTTATTCCAGGTTCCTACCAGATTAAACAAGATTTTCAAGGTTTACAAATACTTTTTTTCCCCTTGACTCCATCGAAGTCCAGATTCCCTACAAAGGAATTGGAAGCTATCAGTGACAACAACCTGAGACCTGTTTGTTCTCAAGCCTGCTCTCTATGTCACAGTGACAGTTCTGCTAGAACGGATTTGGTTAGCACATTCTAGCTGGGAACCAACAGAGGACATTATTTGATCATAGTCAAAAATGAGCTGGTTCCCAGGAGGTAACAGTTTAGAACCAAGGCATTTGTGTTTACAATCATATTAATGCAGTTTTCATGCTACAGGGAGATTGCACTGGAATCATCTAGACCTCAGAAAAGCAACTGACGAACCTGAAAACTGACAACTTAGATAACACAGATTGCAGAGGTTTCCACCACTACCGACTGAGCGTCATTAATTTTCCTCACTCTGTTTCTACACAAACATTTTCATCTTTTGTGCTTTGTTTCATAATCCCTGAAAGTTCTGTAGCTGGCTCACAAAGTGGAGTGTTTTTAGCAACCCTTGCATCTGAGCTTTACTTAATCACGTATGTGTGTGTTAAAATGTTACACTAATCACACTGCCTTTTTTAAAAGAAGGTAAATAAGTCATATCAAATCCAGAGACAGACACAGAAAGAAAGAGGTAAAGAGGGAGGAAGAGAAAGAGAGAGAGATTCAGAGAGAGAGAGATCTTTTCTCTGCCTGCCCTCTTCCAGTCTTGGTCACTACATTCACGTTGCTGATAATTTGCTGGTTTATAATCTCTCCTCATTTAAAATCCTGACTATGGATTTTAGAAGATAAAATGAAAATTGTCATCCCTCCGTTACCTGCCATTTCCTCTAATTGTTAACATTACCATTTCTTTTTTGTTTTAGTTGTCTTCAAGATTTGATTGACTTTATCCTTGAAACATCTTTGATTGTTGACTACTTACTGCTTTTTCCTCTGCTTTCTGTCTGGCTCTTCTCCCTCTCTCTTTTCTCCCTGCTCCTCCTAGGTCCATTTCTTTCCCCTACATTTTCCTTCTTCTAACTGCAGTTGACAGTTGCTTGGCTTTTATTTTATTTTTATTTTATTTGTCTGTTTCTCATACAATCGAATCTTTATTGAATGTATCCGATCAGTGATGAGTAAAACTTTTCTATGAGCTTTCATGGAAACAAGCTTGCTTCTCATAAAGTGGACCAACATGTTTGTTCTCTCTGTCCCAGCATTAATGTGTGTTTATAGCTTTCTCCTCCCTGGACAGTCTTTTTCTTGAATCGATATAGGATTTGTTCAGTTTAGTCTCTCTCCTTTAAGCTCTTTCTTTTACTGGAGCCTCTCCTGTAGGTTACAATGATAATCTTGATTAGCATTCAGACTGAGAAATAAGCATGTCAGAGGTAGCTGAAGGAGTCTTCTCACATGGACAGAGCTAGCTTTAGAGAGAAAAAAACATAAGCTGGGTTTTTTTCATGTAGGCGTGAAATGCCGATTTCTATGGGTCTATTCTGGGACAATTCAGTTTCTCCCACGACAAAACCTCCCACAGGACCGTCAGTTCTCATTGCAGGCTTCAGGTAGATCAAAAATCCTTTCAGAGCATAAATCGATGGACTGCTGCAAGGTCCAGGAAGTGCTAATCACCCGCAGTGTCCTGGAGGTAGGGTCTTCGAGAATCTGAGGCTTCCACATGTGGACATTCAGGCCATCTCTCTGTGTGCTTCCTTGAGTCCCAAGTCACCTGAACCACCCAGCATGTGGCTATCTTGATGGCCTACGTTATCTTCTCATATGTTCTTTTTGTTCCTTTGGATTTATAAGGAAGAAAAGAAAAGGAATTGAAACTACATGTTTCAGTAACATTCCAAAGATAAGCAAATATGGAACCATGCGCTACTGAGGGTCTCAGCGTGGGTGTGTGATTCCAGGCAGCCTAGTGTCACAGTTGCTTATGGTGCCTTCTTAGAACATTCTGCTGACTAGTGTTGTAGTTAGCAGCGGGACAGCTGTTTGAGTCATGACATAGAACTATGCACCATCATTAAACTGTATGTTTAACTTGTGTTCATTGGAGTTTTTAAGGACCAAAGTGAAGTTTGAAGGTCCTGAGCAAGAGAAAGTTGTTCACTTATGTATATCTTAGATTTGGGATTATCCTCATTTAAGTATACTCTGAAATCACAAGACAGTCTATTTAAGGAACAAAATAGGTTACCACCTACATGTTCTAATTAATTAATGCAAATGACAATCATCTCTTTTGCTGTACAACTAAAAATTACACAAGTAAACAGGAAACAGAAGATGCAACTCATTTATAAAAAGGAAAGTAAACCATGATTTTGTACTATAAATATGTTTACATAAAGGTATATGTCTATTGACATTCCTAATCAAGGAAGGCTCACTGTTTTACATTCATCATTTAAAGAGAAAAATCTTATCCATGTGAATTAAAAGTAAATAACAAAATGGCTCTTTGATCTGTTTTATCGACATTCTAACTGGAAAAATGTTTTTCTTGGCCATTGAGAATGAGAAGAAGAGAGGAATGGAGGGGAAAAAGGGAGGGAGGGAGCGAGAGAGAGAACGAAATCTTTCACAAACTAAATGATGATATTTAAGCTCCTTTCCGCTCTGCAGTTTTATCATTGTAACTCTCTTACATTGCTGTCTCACCTCATCTGTAAAATTGCTATAATAATACCTGAGCTCAGAGAATTATGAGTGTCAAAAATTAGGTGCTGTGTGAGGAACCATAAATTTCTGTTGATATATGATTTATTATTATTAATCAAATCTGTAGAGATTAAAAAGGGGAAAAAGTCCAAGGTATTATCATACATCTTGCTGCTGTCTCTTTCTTCAGTTAAAGTTTATATGTATCATGGCACCTGAATGTCTTCCTGTATCTTTGAGTCTTAACTAATCGTGTAAGTTGACTCACGTGATTGTGGCTGTACACACTGCTTTGCCCCAGGAGAAGCTCCTGGGTTATACACAGCTCTGAGATTTCTCAGGTAGTCTCCTTCACCCAAGGCTGAGAAAGAAAATCCAACCAAGAGATGGGGAATCTTCTGCTCTCTGTTCTCGTTGTGAGCTCTGTCATAGTAACTGTACTGTAGGGTGTGTGTGTGCAAAGGACAGTCAAGTAAGTTTGCCCCAAGTATTTATGGAGCACAGCTTCCCATTTCACTCCAGTCCCGCTCTTTAGCTCACATATGAGTCTTTAAAACCCCTCACCCAAGGATATGGGAATCAGAAGTATTCATTTGTTATGATTTTATGACTTTTAATGAACCTGCCAGAGATTTGAAGCTTAGAAACTATTTTATGTTTTTCTTTGTGGGTTTTATGCAAAGAAAAGTGGTACAATGGTGTCTCCTGTTTGTCCCAGGAGAGCTCAGAGGTGATTCGCTAGAGGAATAAAAACTTGTAAAAGAAATTTTCCCTTCCATTCTAGAGGTCTGTTAAGAGAAATACAAATATTGTGAGTTACTGGTTTCCCACCAGGGATACATGCACAGTGTAATAACCCTAACAACTCAGCACTCCAAGACCTGCCTTCTACTTTCCTGGGAATCATCTTGCATGGCTTCTGTCTTTCTCTGTGTAGGTTCACAGATTAGGCATCTTCTTCATCATCATAATGCCCATTTTGTATCCATCTCTGTCCTAATGTTACTCTGCTAATCCATCAAATTTAAGGTGTGTTCTAATGACAGCAGATAGCTGTCTGCCTTAATTCCTGGTGACATGCCAAGCTTGAGGCGAGAATGAGAAGTCTTCAGAGAACTGCAATGCTTAGGCACTTGAAAACTCTCTGTTGTATAAGAAGCATTCCAATATGCACAGCAATGACACTGGCATTTCTTATTTAGAGAAAACATTCTGGTTCCCATAGACAGCATCCTTTCAAAACAAACAAACAACAAAAGCACAGGAAGTCCCGTCACTTCAGAGTCCAGGGCTGGACAGATGGCTCTAGGTTTAGAGCACTGGCTTACCTTCTAGAAGACCCAGGTTTGAGTCCCAGCACCCACATGGCAGCTCACAACTACCTGTTACTCCAGTTCCAGGAGATCTGACACCCTCTTCTGGCACATACGAGCAGTGCATGCATATGGCACATTGACAGTGTGGACAAAACACTCACACATTAAAAATAAACAACCAGACACAACCTCTACATTGCCTGATCAAGTGACAGTCTGCAACATGACCCATACCCCGGCTTCACAAGTCCAATATTTCATAAAAGCAAAACAAAACAAAACCTCCTGAGAACAAAGGAGGCTGAAGGAGGCTGACATGAGGATCACCCTGACAGCATGCTGACCATGCTTTCTCTTCATACACGAACCAGATGGCCTCACCAACCATGATAAAGCCTCCACCTTGTTTGGGAATTCTGTAGACTTTGCCTTAGCTTCCACACTTGTTGAGGAAAAATCCTCCACTTAACATTTTACTGTGTTGCCAATTTTTAATTTCATAGAATTTTAAATATTCAAAACATTTTATTATTAGAGATTTTAGGGGTGGTTCTATGATTCTTAAAGCATCTTGGCTTTTTCCAGGCTCTCAACACACATTATGTACAGAAGTTGAGAAGGCAGCCATGACCAGGTCTGATAAACTTAGGTATGGAGTGGCTGGCATTCCTCACCACAGGGACATGAATGGAGACAGTGTAATATCTGTTCCAGTGCCTTCTAAGTATTAGTCTTCAGTGATAGGCAAATGGACAGGCACCTCATGCTCATCTGGGTACATACAAGCCACACGGTATGGACTGTAGTAATGAGTGTTATGATAACACAGTCTGACCCTTCCCAGCTTGGATGACTTGAGTTATTTAAAATGTGTTCTTTCTAGTAAAAGGCCCCTGGAAGTCATATAATGTTTTCTCCCTCTCTCTGCTCTTTCTTTCTAGTCTGACCTTTTAAAGCCAATAGGTTATTAAATGGCCATCAAAATTGTTGGTAGAGAAGTACAGAAAGAGGAAAATATAAAAGGTGAAATAAAGATCAAGCTTGTGGCCACGTTGGTAAGAACAATGCAGAGTGTAAGGTTGCCCATGCTTGCTACAGCGATGTCACCACTGGGCTATAGCACTTGTCCTTCCAAAACTAGTAGGAAACACTGGTGGAATATTTAAATCACAAAGTGTGGATGGAAGAGGGGGTGAAAACGGGCTGAGCGCAAGCCTGAGCAGCTGACTCCTTTCTGCCCTGTATCTACAGCACAGTTGCCTTTCGTGCTGGCTGGACGCTGTTGGTGGCTAAGCAGCTTCATGAAGCTTAGACCTCCTCATCACACCACATCGCGATATTGATACTTCCAGATGGATGGCTTTGCAAGCCTTGCAGACAGGTTTTGCAAAAGTAAGCGGCACCATAAGTCATTCTGTAAGGTTATTATAAAGGCCGGGTTAGGTGGCTGCTTGTCCCAAGTATCATAGTCCCAAGAATATTTACAAGAGTTAGGTAGTTAAAACAGACCACAATTTGGAGGACTATCTTCACTATATATTTTTCCATTGGCCTGTAACATTAAGGGAACATGCAGAACTCATATCAGCTACTAAGAAGCCTTAGCTAAATGAAGACATGTAAGGCCATATGCTCGTTTTCAGTAGCTTCATGACCCCAATAATTCCCACAAGTCATAAACTAACCATGCTTGAGCTTGCTTAATCTGAAAGAGTCAGGTCAGCCCAGAAAATATGGTACTGAAGATCTAGTTTCAAACATATGGCTTCAAAAGGACATTAAAAAGCCTCAATAGTCCTTTCAAATAGAAAGATGGAGATAAAATATAGAAATATCATACACACACATGGGAGAGGAGTTGGTCTGAAGCAAGCTAACATAATAAATAGTATACTACCTCATGAGAAAAGAGACTGAGGCCTGTCTCTGACACTCTGTCAGGGACTGAGGACTCCCAAATCATAGACATAGTTTTAAACAGATCTTTCAGCCTTAACTGAATCAGGTGATGTTGTAGTAACAGGAAAATCCTGAATCAGAGTACCTCAGCTAAACTAGAACAATGTTTATTATAAGACACAACAATGTTAAAATAATGTAACTAAATCTACACAGATGAATATTTAAATTGTACACAACGGTCTAAGACCACTAATATATAGATGAAAAAATGGATAAAAAATTACCTAACTACATGTTACCTACAATAAACTCATTTGACACATCAAAGCAGAAGTAGATATCTTGTAAATAAATAGAAGAAATTCCCCATACAAACATTAATACAAAGAAGGGTTAGGTGGCAACATTAATTTCAGACAAAGTAGATTTCACAGTAAAAGAAAAAAAAATTGCCAGAGATAGAAATATATAATGATGATATCAATTTAGTAAAACTGTAACATTCCTCCATAGACATAAAACTGAAAGCACATGTGAGAACACAGAAAGCAAAACAGGATAAAAGAGAAATTGATAAAGTCGTAATTATAGACATAATCTACTCTTATACTTAGCTATAGAAGTAGAAGATAGAAAATCAACAAGAACACAGAACACATGGATAAACATCATCAAGCAGTGGGTCTAACTAAATTTTACAGAATACGTCACCACATAGCAGAAGAATATGGATTTTTATCAAGTGTACTTTGAACAGCCATAAAGCTAAATCTAATCCATGAGGGGAGAGAGGGTGGGAGCTGAGGAGACATCTTAACAGGTGAAATTAGATCATAAAAGTAGACTGCCTACTCTATGAAAGCAAAGTGGAATCAATAACAGGTAACAAGGAACACTTTCAAGCCTTTGCAAACTGACAAAACCTTTGCAAAATAATTCACAAGTCACATAAGAGGCAGTAACACTAGGAAATGCATTGAGCTGAAAGAGTTGCATCAAATTTTGGATGCTAAGACTAAAGAAATGTTAATGAAATAAAAATACAAAGCCAGCAGGGGAATCAGGGAATATTGAATCTTTAGAAGGTTCTGCAAGATAAGAAAATTCCAGCAATACTGACAAATTATGAAGGAGAAAAGACAAAAGTTGCTTAGATCAGGAATAAACGAAAGGATGATTCTATACACTGGGATCACTAACGTAATAATGAGAATAACAGCAAATCTGAACTTTTAGGTTAAATAGATGAATCATTTTGAAAGCTATTGACTTCTGAAGTTCATCTAAGTTAGGGAATTACCCTCACCACCTTATACCCACTAAGCAAATTTAATTCATAACTTAAAAACATTAAGTAACAAATTCCCAGAAGTGTGATAAATTCAATCAAATATTTAACCAACAAATAAGATCCACAAGATTTAGACAAAATAGAAGATATTAAATAATTCATGGAATGAAAATAATGTCACTCTGATGACAAGCCAGCCAAACACATTACAAAAGAAAAGTATAAGAGGCCAAAGATTGACATCTGATGTCTTTATCCAACACAGTACATTATATTTGAGACAACATTTCTCATCAAACCTGGAGCTTAACAAATCAGCTAGATCAGCTGGCCAGCAAGATCTTGGGATCATGGAATCTTTCCTTCTCTGACAACATGTATGCCCCCCGTATGCACTGGAGTTTTGGGTGTGAGCTGCATAAACCTACATTTTAGGTTGGTGCTAGGGATTTGAACGTGAGTCCTCATGCTTATATGTAAAGGACTTTATTGACTGAACTATCACTCTTTCCCCTTTACTAGGTGTGTGTGTGTGTGTGTGTGTGTGTGTGTGTGTGTGTGTGTGTGTGT
>NW_026592890.1:4489436-4529118 GCF_907164565.1 Psammomys obesus
TGTGTGTGTGTGTGTGTGTGTGTGTGTGTGTGTGTGTGTGTGTGTGTAGAAAAGTTAAATTTGTAGGCAAAGGAAGAAACTAGAATGGCTAAAATGCTATTGAAGACAAATAACATTGGAAGGATGAAATTGTCCTTTACAACTTATGTTACAGTTTCATAAAGTGAATAGGACACTGAAGGAGACAGAGGGGCACAGATCAATGGATCAGATCGGAAGTCTAGATAGACATACACCCCAGCATGAACAATTACATTCTGAAAAGTATGTGAAAGTTATTTACCAAAAAAAAAAATGATAGTATTTTTCATAAATTAAATGGGAAAGATAGACATCAAAATGTGTACACAAAACAGTAAGTAAATCTTTTTTTTTCTATACAACAAGTGAGAACTAGTGAGTACTAGTCAAAGGTAGAATACTAAAAAAATATGTAGACTAAAACAAGAAATTATTTGTGATCTAGAGACAGGCAAGGCATTTGTAAATTGAAACAAAAAGTCACAAACCTTAATAAAATTGACATGCTGGACTCCATTGAAATGGAATGCTTTTGCTGAGCACAGAGCAACAAGAGAGAAAATTTCAAATAACCTGTACACTGGGGGAAGATATTTCCAAACCCAGGCTCTACAAGGTCCTTGAAATATATAATCTATCTCTATCTCTGTCTATACCTATATGTTTCAAAACATAAGTAAAAGCAGGACCTAGTGGTGCAGGCCTCAAATCTCAGTTACTTAAGAAACTAAGGCATAATGCTTATGATCAAGACCAGACTGAGCAATTTAGTGAGATCCTGGTGTTAAAAATAAGAAAATTACACATAGAGGTTAGAGAGATGGCTTTGAGTTAAGAGTGAATACTGTTCTTATACAGGGCCCACATTAAGTTTCCAGCACCCACATCTGCCAATTCACCCACAACTCTAGCTCTAGGGGATCCAATGGATGCAAATGTACACACATACACACACACACACACACACAGGCACACACACACACACACACACACACACTACATATTTTTTTTTAAAGAAAAATACAAGTAAAAAAGAGGACCAGAGATTTAAATCAGCACTTTGCCAGCTCAGATGAGGCTCTGAGTTTCATCCTTGGTACTGCAAAAACCAAGCAAACAAGCAAGCAAATTGAGTAAGAAACAACTGAGCTTAAAAAAAAAGGGTTAAAATATTTGAATGTGATACAGCAAACATCATAAAATTTAACTACACTTCTATAACGGTGCTTACAATAAGAGTGGAAGTCTGGGCCATTGCCGGGGTGGGGATGAGATAGCACACCCACACAAGGCGAACAATCGGGAAGATTCTCATAAAAATTAAATTTATGCTTACTCAGCAATTCCATCCTGGGTTGTTTACACTAAAGAGAGAAATAATGAATGTTTACGGCAGCCTCATCCATAACTGTCTAAAAATGAAGGTACGGAATTGGGCAACGATGAACATACAAATGATGGCAAGTCGCCTCAGGTGGAAACCACACGGGACTGCCATGGCTCAGGAACTAAGAGAGAATGTGATGGCCCAAGACCACAAAGATACACGGCGAGAAATCTGCAAGTCATAGACCAGTTTTGTGTCTATATTGTGATGGTTATTTAAACCTATATCAGCATTAAAAATCCGCAGGCCTACAAATGCAAAAGTCTTTACTGTTATTTAATTTTTAAAATAAAATGGAAATTAAATTAAAAAGCTACCCGCACTATAAGAACATATATTTTAAAACAAAATGATAGGTATTATCCTCATGTCTAATGATGCTTGACTGTATACACACACACACACAAACACACTCAGTGATACAGAGGAGTCCGATGAACAAACGCTGTTGAATTGTGGCCCTTTTTTTGTATTTACCTGAGATTGATGGCATTTCTCAGGACAGTGCCAATGATCTGTAGGAGTCTAAAGCAGAGATCCAAAGACATCAGGCGGGCAGCTGATGGGCACTCGGGAAGAGGCTGCTCTTAGAGAAGGCTCTTCTGCAGGACGCTGCTGACCATGGGAAGCCAGAGGCTCTATGCTCTGCAGAGGTAGCTCAGCAGACAATAGGGTTGGCCTTCTCGCTTTAAAACTAGGAAGCAACCTGTGGGCAACACTGCTTCCCTGGCTCTCTGGAGATCAGGGTCTGGAGTAAAAGGGTCTAAGGACACCCCAAAGCTTTTTTGTAGGATGTGTGCATTTTGAAATAGCTCACAATTGACAGAAAGGCTAGACTGTATTATTCAACAAAGGGGAAAATTATTCCAAACACATGGCTGATATGGACAGCCATATCCAGATAGTTTAATAAAAGAGAGATCTTTATACAAAATACATAACTTGGAGGCACACTTTTATTTATAAAATATATACTGTACAGCCATTAAAGCAAATGAGACAGCCCTTTGTGTAGGACCATTGAGATTTATGCTGCCTGGAGAAGAGGTCTGAAAACTCATTCCTGTTAAAAACAATTTCGTGTGAATCTGTACATAGATGCACACACTGTTCTCTATAGGTAATGCAGAAGTGTGTGTGCCTGAGAGGAAAGCAGGGGATATCAATGGGATGGTCTCAGAGGTGGGCTTGCTCAGAGGAGAAAATAAATGGTGGAAAGAAGGTATTTTGTGCCTTATAATTTAAGAAATTACTTCTCTTCCTAAATTTGACTAGCATACTTATAATTTCTTTGAAATGTGAGAGAAGATAAATGGATGCCCATCAGATGATACCATTGACTCTCTCAGTCTGGTGAAATGAGCCGGAAACTTTATCTTCTTTTATCTTCTGTGATTTTCTGCATTGCCAACATTTCTGTAGCAAGTATAACGTTTTAGGGCCCTAACACATTGTTTAAATTACCCCGCGATAGAACAAAGCCACACTGCGCTAACCGCCCTTCACAGAACTCCTCCACTGTAATTAAGGACTGCGAGTGCTTTCCTGATTCCACCCCACACAGGTTCTTCTAAACTTTTCCCTTTGGAAGTCGGCAAAGCCTCCTCTCCTAAAACACCAGGGGAATTTATAGGAATGGTGGAGAATAGAGTAAAAATCATGAGTCAAGTAGAAAGCGTTCTCCGGCATACCAGAGTCATTTCACCCTGTATGCCCTCTCCACTCTGTCATCCAGGAGCGATCGCCCTTCCCACCCATGTGCTTATTCATGGCTCGTGGTCATGTATTTCAATAATTTGATTACCACACAGAGAGCTGCTGTCTGCTTCTGTACTGAGCATATATGCCTCGGTATTGCATGTTTTAAACATCGATTTATTTTGTAGAGGGGAGGGGTAGATGAACAGACCACAGTGGATGCATGGAAGTTGGAGGACAGCTTGCTGGGGTCAGTTCTCTTCATCTGCCATGTAGGTGTTAAGAATAGACCTTGGGTTGCCAGGCTTAGAGGCAAGCCCTGAGCCACCTCACCAGACCCAGTTTCAGTATCTTAAGGGACCACGCCTCTACTCCATGCTCTTGTTACACACCTAGGCAAGCTCTTCATCCATCAGGTCTTCCTGGGACTGTGCTCTGATGCACTTTTCTCCTCAGGAATCCAGGCTGAGGGGCACGGTTCTTCGTTTCTATATTACTGAGACAGCACAGAGGGAATGGGATACAGCACAGTGCTGGTGAAAGATGCAAAGTTAATGTCAGAAGCCAAGGGGGTTCTCTTCTTCTGCGAATCAAAGGAGGCTAGATAACCTCAAGTCACAACCAGGAGGCTTAAAATTTAATCAAGCCATTTCTGCAAAAGGAGAAACACCAAACCACCATCTTCGTGAACCGTACAAAACTGGTCAAAATCATATGACCAGTTGGAGAGATAAGTCGGTGCTTAAAAGCATTGGTTCCTGCTCTTGCAGAGGACGCAAGTTTGGTTTCCAACACCCACATAGTAGCTCACAACCATCCATAATTCCAGTTCCAGGGGATCAGGTGCCCTCTTCTGGCCTCTGTGGGCATTGCACACACATGGTCCGCGTACATACATGCAGGCAAGTCAATCATATTCACGCACATGAATTAAAAATAAATCTTTTTTTAAATCACACAACAAGCCACTGTGAGCCTAGGACGATTCCAAGGGGATAGCACATTACAAGCCTTTTGCCTATCACAGGTCGGTTCCACATTGCATTAAAAATATTCACACTTCATTTGTTGTCCTGAAATTGTTTTTCAAAAAGGATTTTGACAGATAATGTTTCATCATTCTGTAGGGGAAAAGCCATTAAGTCAATTGGCCATTTTTAGATAATAGCAATCCTAAGTAAATGTAAAAAAAAAATTAGGAAGATTTTTTTTTTTTGCTAGCTAATCAGAAGTATTGTCATTAGCAAAACTTTTTGAATATTTGTATTGATTCCATTTATTGATCCAACTGTATACTTAACTGCTTTACCCAAGCTATTTTTGAATGCCTACTAAGAGCTGGAGCAGGAGCACAGGCATTTGAGGTGGACCCTTTGTCTACTTGTCACAAATGCTAACATTTAAGCATCAGAAGGAAAGGCTAGCCCTAATTCCTCTGGAAATGAGCAGAAGTCTGTTTCTAGATTGCCTTAGCCTGGGGCATGAGGCTAGAGCTCAGCTCTCTGAATCTTAACACTGCAGTTTAGCCAGAAGCTTAAAATTCTGAACAAATGTTTATGAAAATGTATGTGCTCATGGAAGTCAAGAAATTATGACTTGGGAGTTAATTCTACCTCCCTATAAAATATTGATAAGGTTTTATCCACTGTCTATCCTGAGAGACCTCAGCAACTCGCAAGCCCTGTTCCTGTACAGTGTTTTAGGGTCCCCTCAGTTTCCTCCAGAGAAAAGGCCCTTGGTTCAGATGGGAGGGTGCTGCTTATAATCCCTAAAGACTTATCACAGATTAGAGATCGTCATTTACCTCTGCTGCAGAGGAACTGGTGTGGGGACATGGCCCAGTCAGAAAAGTGCTCACCAAACAAATGGGAGGACCTGACTTCAAAATCCTGCATAAAAAGCCGGGCGTGCGTGCAAGCATGGACCTCTGAGGCTATCTGTAGGGAGGTGGAGACAGGGGAGTCCTTCAGGTTTGAGGAGGTGGTCCAGCCTCAACGTCTGCTTTCTCCAGGCTTCTGCGTACATATCTATGTGCAGTGCGCACGCACGCACACACACACACACACACACACACACACACACACACACGATGAGCTTCCTATTCACAAACAGCAGAGTAACCAATTTCCCAAGAGCTTTTCTGTAGGTGATACTGTTGTCATGAAAAGTCATGCATTTTAGTTTTAATTAGACCACTCCTAAAATGTTCCAGAGTCCAGTCTTGAAATCAATCATCATACAATAGACCCTATTATTTGGGAATAATTTTTCTTTAAAAAAAAAAAAAGATCATCCATTGAATTAAAAAAGAAATAATGGGAAATAACGTGTATCTAATTATTAATGTACTATAGAAATTAGCTTTTATATTGCAATTTATATTGCAATTACCTTCTTTGTGTTATAAAGCAGAACAATGCCAACGAAAAACTTCTTTATTAATGCCTAATAGCATGGCAATTTAAAATATTCAAGTTTCTTTAATAAGGTAGTATATGAAATGTTACTTAATTTGACAAGATTAATTATACAATTAATTTAAGACTGCTCTCAATTAAATTAGTAAAAATTCTTAAGCTTGCTGCTTTTGAAAAGAGTTCTGGAATCTAGTATGAAGCGAGATACCTATTAAATATGATATTAATTAAGCTGAGATAGAATAATGCATGTTTGCTTAGGATAAAGGGCACTGTCAGCGAGTTAGTAAAGAACATTGTCTTATTACTTTAACAGTAACAATGCCTTGGCCCACCCAACAATACAGAAGTTTCCATATCAATACTGAAACATACAATGGCTCAGGAAGGAGAATGTTCAGAAGTACTCAAAGCAACAGCTATGAACAAAAGCCCTGTACTTGCAGACCTGACCTCTTGTATTTTGTGAATTTATTCAGATAAAGGTATTTCTAAGGTGCCCCCAAACTGCCCATTTATCTCTTTGGGTACCTTGCTGGATTTACCATGGTACCTGGTCTACACCTCAGCTAAGAAGCTCCAAAGGTATAAGCTTGTCAAACCTCCATAGATACTTAAATCCAAGTTTACAAAGGGATGCTGTTTAAAATCACAATTAAATGAATACAATCACAAAATTCTCATTTGCACATTGATAATAGAAGAATCTGACCAAACATTGTGGGAACCAGAAGTCCTGATTCCTAGATACGCACTGAGAGTTTTCATGACAACAGATTATCTGAAAATCTCTTCAGCGACCACAGTGTCTTTGAAGACAAAGCAGGGTCAGCCAGGCTACAGCAGAGCCCAAGTCGTCATTCCTGTCCCCCTCAGGAACACCTCTGCAGTGACTACACTGCTCTTTGTTGTTTCTCACTCTCATCTCCTATTCCCTATCTTCAGGAAGTGTGATGTAGGGGCAGGTGAAGTCCCGAGTGAGCGTGTATTATTGAACATGGACAATGTCCATGTTCTCAGTGTCTCAGACTCCAGGGAATTCAAACCCTTCCCCAGGTCACACTCTGAGGAATGGCAAAGCCTCCCTCTGGTTCAAGTGTGTATGCTATGAATGATTGACCATTATCTAAAACCAGTGTGTGTGGAAATTATCAGCCATGGCTTTCTCCTCTTGGATGACTGTGCCTGGAAGTGTTCCCCTACAGAGACCTCTACTGACATTAGCTGAAACCCCTCAGTCAACTGTATACAATAAATCCATCCAGATGTATCTCTATCAAAGATCATTACCCAACTGATCCCAAATTTTCTCTACCTGTGTTTGTAGTTTCTTCATTCCCCTGTCACTGCAACCAGGATAAATCCCTAAAGACATGCAGATTTTAGCAATTTGGCTGAAGGGCCAGGTCACAGGTGTTATAACAGAAGGGACTGTGTTTGCTCATCTGCACTGAGTAATCAGAATAGGAAAGAGAGGTTAAGAAAATTCTGAGCTAGGTAACTTCTGAGAGTTTCATCGAATTTCGCGTGGTTTGTATGCTGCATATTGAGGTCTTTTATTAGGCTTCATACTTCCAGGAGGACCCAGAGTCCCATTTGGGACCTAATGATATCCTGAGGTTGGGCTTGAGTGTGGGGGAAGACACTGGATATTCATTAGCTTCTCTATAGGGGGACACTCTTTGGGGTGATAAAAAGCTCATTCTGGGATCAAGGTTATATATGGGAAATGGGAAAGCAGACCAGATTCATTTTAGTTCTTCCTTGGCTATTGGTAAGAGAGCTACTACCCATGCCCAGGGCATGAGGACTCATGCCCAGGGCATTAGCTCACTGGAAAAGGAGTTCAGAGAGACATATTGACATCAAGCATCACAAAGAATTCATCAGAGATGGCTCATAAGAACAATGCCTAACACAGAAAAATAAAATAACAAAAAAATGTGGCTTCTTATCAGCATGCCAATGAACACTTAAAGTATTAGCCTTTGAACGCAGGTTGATCACAGTCAGTAAACTGTAATCAATATTTCAAGAGCAAATTGCTACAGAGACCTTGTTTTTTCTAGTTTCATAATCTTAAGAGAAGAAAAATCCTATGCCAATAGAGCTCCCAGAATAAGAGGTGGAAGTGGAGCTGGAGCCCAGGTTTTCTGACACAAGGTCCCAAACTTTTATGGTAAAGGCCATCAGTAGTAACACACCATGTAAATAATTATAAATATATAAGCCCCTCAACTGCAAAAACACTGAATATGTTGCTTTTTATTCACATTATGCTTGCTCAAAGTGTAGTTGTCCCAAGATGATGGTCATTGTGAAAACAATAGATTACAGTCACTGGGTGTCACTGTGCATTCTTTTCCTAGGACAGATCACTTTGCTGGTGACATTCCCAGTAAATGGGGCCAAGTTTCTCTCAAGAGAAGTAATGGATCTAAAATGTTTTCTTCCCTTAAATAAAATTCTTAACATATAGTAGAAAGAACATCTCATTAGTATTTGCAGTCTACACGCATTTAACTCTTCTACCCAGCCACTTCACAGGTATTTAAAAGCATATTCATTAAAATGCACCACACACGCGTTAAATTTCCATCTTACAAGGAGTTCTCCCTGCCTCCACCTGAGCAGAATGCTTAAGTAAAAATAACATAACCATCTTCAGTAAGAAGTTAGTATGAAATAAAGGGATATGTATTATGTACCTGTTATCTGTCTATCATCTCTCTTACTATCTCTATCAACTACGTATCATCTATCTATCTGTCTATCATCCATATATTTATCCATCTATCATCTTCTAACTTTACTTTGTTAGAGATAGAAAGTTACACACATACATGTACATGTTGAACACATACATAATACACACATACACACATGCATGCACATGCTTACACACATATACATTAAATATTAACTTTGAGAACCTCAATATTTAGGAGAAGACATCTTGCCCCACCATCAAAACTATTCTCAGGGTCAGTCTCAAGGATATGAAAGAAAACAAAACAACTCAAATGCCCTTCAGCAGGGAATTGACACAAAATAATTCTAGACAAATGCATAATTGAAACAGGAAAATCTCTAGATGCTGACCACATGATCTTTTGGGACGGTCTGGTGTGAGAAAAAAGCAAAGGGAAGAAAAGTAGTTGCACAAATAGAAGATGGTGTTTGGGTTAGAATAGTGAAATGTGCACATCTCCTTAAAGTTGTGCCAAGCAGTATTGGAGAAGGACATAAAACACAGTACTACAAATGGGTGGCAAGCTAAGCCTGGTGGCACAGGACTATGATTCCAACTCTTTTTGAGGATAAGATAGGACAAACCCAGTTCATGTTACCCTGGGCTACAAAGTGAGTTCAAGGCCAACCTGAGCAACTAAGTGAGACCATGTATCATTTATTATTATTATTATTATTATTATTATTATTATTATTATTATTTATTTGAAGAAGAATAATTACAGCACGAAATGTAAGAGGTTTGTATAGTGTCATCCAAAAAAAAATCACATTATAATTATTTTCGGTGTAAAATTGCTTGCTAAAACATGAGCATGTGTAAAACCATATGAATTTAAAGGCATGATAAGACAAGTTGTGACTAAGGAATATACCCACCTCTATAAAAAAGATAATCTATGTCCATCAGCATAACATTTTCTTTTGTTCCCTTAAGATTCTTCCCACTGCCTCTGACCTTTCCTCCTCCAGGTACCCAGCCTCTTAGTTTGCTTTCCATCATTCATTACATTTTCATCATTGTAATCCTACCATATGCACTTGAACCAGGCTGCTTTCCTTCAGCATAATCGGTTTGAGATCCATGTATACATTTGCATATGTTGATAGTTTATTTATTTTTTATTGTAGAGTAGAATTTTACTGTCTAGCTACCCCATACTATTCACCCATTCACTGACTGATATGTTTCTTCTATCCTTTCTGCTCCTGGGTATTGACAATTTCAAACAACATGGCCAAGATTATTAGTGTATAAGCATTGTTCACACACATTTTTTTTCCATTTCTCTGGTTTAAATACAAAAGAGTAGAATCTCTGGATCATATGACTGGTCTTTGCTCAACATTTTTAGAAAGTAAGAAATGCTTCAGAAAGCAATTTTGTTGCTTTACCTATATGATCATTGTGCATGAGAGTTTTGGTTCCATCCTGCCAACCCTAGGAAGGCCAGTCAGTTATCTTCAATTATTGAAACAGGCATTTATACAGAATCTCATTATGTCTCTACTTTGCATATCCCAATTGACTAATGATGTTCACGTTTCCATATGCTTACTCAATACATATTTTTTCTTTGGTGAAATGTCTATTTCAGTTCTTTGTCTAGCCTTTAATTGGGTTTCAAGAACTTTTAATAGGGGCTGGAGAAATGGTTCAGCAGTTGAGAGCACTTGTAGAGGACTCATGTTCTGTTCCCAGCACCCACATGGTGGCTCACAGCCACGAGTAACATTTTTCCAGGAGATCCAAGGCTGTCTTTCGGCCTCTACAGGTACTGCAAGCATGTAGGCAAACAACATACAGGCAAACACTCATGTACATATAAATAGTTGTTTTTCAAAAGAACAACTATTTATATATTCTTGATACCATCTTTTTATTAGATTTATGGTACACAAATGTTTACTTGTTATTTTTATAGTTTTTAACCACAAACTTCACTTTTATATTTATTAGGAATCCTATGTTGCATTATTATCTTTTCTGTTAAACAGTAAAGAACCTTAAAATAGATATTTATAATTTTTATAACATTATAATATAATTATATGTATATATAATTTAAACAATGTATAGTTACTATTTCTAGTGTTCTTTGTTCTTTTCTGTGGATTCATATTTTTACCCAGGCTCATTTCCCTTCTGTTTGATTATTTGCACCTAATCTCTTGGCATTGCAAGAAGGCAAGGTCATCTACAATGTTAAAGCTTTAGGAGTGCACAATGGCATTACAATTTTTTTTCTAAGTCCTGATAATGTTTTAAATAAATGCATAGCTTTTGTGTTGGGCTTCATTCATGGCTTTTCTTGGCAGAATGTGGCCCACAGGTAGGTCACAAGTTGATATACCTGGTATATCAGCCTGGTAGATGTTTCTGAACATTTCTTGTAATGCATTTGGCTGAAAGTAAACTCAAAATTGAACTGATTAAAACAAAAACTTTATTTCTCTTGGGTTTTTTTGAAGAATACCTTAGCTGGGTATAAAATTCTGGGTTTGCAGGCTCATCTCCATCTTACTGTTCTAATGACATGATTCATGTAAAAAATGTGCTTTTGTGCTTTTTTGATCCCCTGTTTATGGTATCTCTTTTCTCTCTTTATTTCCTCCACTGTGGTTTTATGCAGTTCGGGTATAATATATTGTTAATGTAGTTTTCTTGGTGATACCTGTGCTTGTGGTTTATTCTGCCTCTAGCATCTACATATTCATAATTTTATCAGTTTAAAATATATTTATCTAGTATTTCCTTGACTACTGTTTCTGACCCCCCCCCCGAGAACTTAATTGTATGTATCTTTGTCTCTTGGAAGCTATTCCAGGGTTTACTGATGTTCTTTGTGTCTACCTAGGCGTCTATTATGTTTTTCTCTGCTTGTTTCATTTTGTGCAGCTTCTGATGCTGTGTCTACATGATTATGAATCTCCTCTCTTTACAAATTCAAACTTGGCATTTATCCCACTTGGTATATTTTAAATACCAAACCCTGTCATTGTTAGCCCTAGACACTCAGCCTGCATCTTTTTCTAATATATATTCCATATCTTGCATTAACTTCTTCAACATGCAGTAAAACAGAATTAAAATACCTTCTTAAAAGTCCTTGGCGGCTAATTTTAACATGCTTGTCATTTCCATATCAGTTACAATTGCATTTTTTTCCTCTGAAAGATTTTTTTACTCTCCTTCTCCTTTGAAAGCCTTGTAGATTTTTATTAGATACCAGAGAATGTAGCATTTGTTTTTCTGGGTGCTTCATAGTTTTGCATTCTCCTCATAGTCTTGAGTTACACTTTGGGATGTAGTTAAATTTTGACAACAGTTTTACAATTTTTGGGATCTTGCTTTTTAGATAATGATGTTCCTATAAGTATTTCATTTACAATTAATAATGCCTTGCTAAAAATAGAGGAAAGATCTTTTTACAAACTGGACTGTTCTGGGAGTTCTCTGGGGGCTGGCTGAGAGACATCTCTTTGCACACGAAGTGCAGCTGCTTTTATCTCCAAGACACGTTCGCTGGACCTTGCAGAGTGCTTGAGACCCCCATGTGAATCAGCTCTCTGGTAACATGTGCAGGAGGACCCACAGATACCCACAGCCCTGGTGTTTAGTTCTCTCTGCGTATACACTTTTCACTGCAGCCTCAAGCCATTGCAGTCCTCCTGGGTTCATAGCTCTTGTTCATCAACTCATAGATCCTATCACACACTGCCTGGGTTTCCCCCCTTATGCAATACGTTTGGTCAACTATGTCCCAGAATTCCTTGTTATCTGTCTCTCTGGGACCAACAAGATATCCAGTCTCTGCCAGGCAGTGGTGGTTCATGCCTCTAATCCCAGCACTCAGGAGTCAGAGGCAGGCAGAGTTCTGTAAGCCAGCCTGGTCTACAGAGTGAGTTCCAGGACAACCAGGGCTATACATGGAAACACTCTCTTGAAAATTCAAACAAGGGGAGGGGAGAGAAGATATCTAGTATCTTGAACAGCATCACTTTATTTATTTTGCCCATTATTTAAAGATTTTAGGGAACATAAATTCATTCTTTGTTTCTCTTGCTTAGCCTGGGTAGAATTATTATGTTACTTAATTAATTAAAAACTTAATCCAAAAGAAAAAAAATAGTTTCTGAAAACTTATAAAAGACTGAAATAAATTAGCATAATTTTACATCAAGTGAAGGTCATAACAGTACAGAATAATTGTAATAGGTTCCAAAAATGCACAGTTGTTCTTTTCAGGTTCTATACAAAGGCAAGAAGACCTCAAAACCTTACAGAAGTAAAATTGTGACTGGATAATAGTATCGTCATTTTATTCAAACTATATGTTCTAACATAGCATAAATTAAATTTTATGTTAATGTGATTAAAGATCATTGTTTCCAGCATAAAAATTATAACAGCAAAAGAAGTTAAATATTAGTAATATTTTTATCAGAAATGGAAATATTAATAAAAACCTCAAATGATTTTCTTTCAAACTTACATTTCTCCTAGCTTTGCCCATTGATGAGGCCTAGAAAAAATGGCAATAGTAGTTAATGTTTCAAAGACTCAAATTTTGGATTCAGAAACCCTTGGAGGAAAGGCTGATTCCCTAGGGTCTGACCAGGTAAACTACAATAATACCACATATTATTTTTAAAGGAGGGACTTTGTTTAGCTAGTAATGAGCCTTGTGATGAAAACACCTGGTGCTTCCCACTGGCCCATAATGAGATAATTTGAACATAAAAAAAAAAACAATGAATATGTTTGTCTGAGGTATAGTAACAACCCAAAACCTATCTGTTCATAATGAAGAAGAAAGAGAAGGCAATTGATAAATTGATTAATTAATTAAAAGCCATAAACACAAGATAATTGAATGTCAATGAATGTATCAACGTTTTCCCTGTAAAAACTAGCAATAAAACAGATTGAATTCAGCATTTAAGAAACTATACACAGAATATATTCTTGATAGAAAACATAAAGTAAAGTAAGAATTTTGTTCAAAGAAAGCATTACGTTCTTTATTCTCTGACCTTTAAGGTTTTGAGAAAAGGTTTTTCTACGTAGCTCAGTGTGGCCTCAAATAGGTACCCTTCATGCCTCAACCTTCTGTAATGCAGTGACTCCACAGGTTTTTAGTTGCTAAAATCCAGAATGTATATAAGAGAATTAGGATATATCTTCTTGAATGAAAATCAGAAACGTAAATGCTTACAGAATAATGGTAGTCACAAGCTTTCATATGCTAGCTCTTCTATAAATGCCACACTTAGAGTTCCATTTGTGAAGAAAAAAATATAGAACTGTGACAAATGGGTGAGGTTATTTTAAATCTAAGAATCTGCTTTCTCTCTGTACTTTGATAACCATTTATGGCTACATATAATATCCTATCTCCACCTGATAAGCAGATCAATAGCAAAGAAAAGTATACTAGCACACAGAAACTAACACTTGCTTGGAGGGCCAGAGCGAATCTCAGCAACCCATTGTAGACTCTGAGGCAATTGTGGCCCAAGCCAGGGCTGATAAACAAGAGGATCTAAGAAATTATACATATATTTTTGCGCATAACCCAATCATATATTAAGAAATTCTAGTAGCAAAGTTCTTTATAAAATAAGAACCAGACATGAAAAATAATATAATAAGGTAAACATTTTTTAAAGGACTAGAAAGAACATCAAACAGTTTTTGTTTTGTTTTGTTTTGCTTTTTTTGTTTTTTTCCTAGCAACATCCTTGAGATCAGACAATTATTCTGAACCTTAGGAAGCCAGCTGGGGACTGGCTTTGAGAATAATTTGGGAAAGTTACTTAAACACTTCTGGGCATCAATTTTCTCATCTATGATATAGGGTCATCATATAGAGTTATTCAGAAGAAAAAAAAGACATTGCATATAAATAATTAAAACCAGACAGTCCCATAGTACAATTTCAAAGAGATTTATGTTAATTTTAGTGTGTGTGAGTGTGTGTGTGTGCACGCACATGCACACATAGATGTGTTTGGTTGGTGTCCACTAAGGCCAGAATATGGCATCAGGTCTCTGAGAGCTTGAGTTACAGACGGTTGTAACATAGCTGCCCAACATAGGTACCTGTAACTAAACTCTAGTAGGAGAAGCAAGCACTCTTCACCACCGAGCCTCCTCTCCAGCTCCTCTTCCCACATTATACACTTTTAAATATGCTCACTTGGATTCTGCCTTCAACTTAGGTTTTAGGTGAGCCTAAGACTATTGTTAGTTCACAGCTTAAGGATTCTGGTATCCAATAAGATAAACTTAGACCCTAACAATAAGCAGAAGAACCTCAGAGAAGGGAAATGTGGAGAGAGAGGTAACTAGAGTAGTTACTGCCTAGGACAAAGTGTCTTAATGAAGAGGATTTGCTACTGGGAGAGGTGATATCTTTACATTGAAGACTTAAGTGTCCTAAGAGATAGTCTTGCTGATGTCTACACCCATGAGTTTTCATATAAGACACTCTTCAATAGAAACACTAAAAATGAGGAAAAGGAAGAGCTCCTTGTCATAGCCACATCATTGCTCAGTTAATTGGAATAGGAAGATATCCTTTTCCTTCACTTGTCAGCGGGTCTTAGAGCCTTGTCTTTGAAGATTACTCTTACACACCTCTGCTTTCTGAGACTGAGGTCAAGCCTGCATCAATGTTGCGTTACCTGTCCCATTGGCTGTCTGCTTCCACTCCCACCCTGCACTGTTTGTACCTAAGTGTATAAAGGAATGCACATTTCTGTGCTTGGATGCCTTCATGTTGAATCGTTGAAGTCGTGAAATTCCCTCCAGAAAGGGTTGCTACGCACTGTGGGATAGCTCACGTTAGTGACAGCGCTTGGACAGCTTTGCTAGTTTTGAATCTGACCTTAACATCTAGGAGATCTCATAGGTGGATGGGCAGAAATCTACGTATGTGAAAACAAGAGCAGATGCTAGATTGGTGGTGACTGGTCATCAAAGAGTTTTGAGACTCAGTAGATATCATCACAATCCTACGAGCTAACTTTTTAACACTTCTGAATTAAATGACATATGCTAAGGAAATGACGCTATTCTGTGCCTTTTTCCTACTTAAAGCATAGAAAAAGAACCCAAATCATTATTGACTAATAATTTCTGGACTGGAAAGACTGCATAATAAATCATCCAAAGATCAATTTAAAGGCATCTACAAAAGAACGGGTCACTGGCATTGTTACAAATAGGTCTCGACTGATCTAATCTTCTAGGACAGAATGACAGGGCTGCTGGATTGAGGAGAAAAAGTGGAGACAATTTGTCTTGAGCTCATTGAGGGATAGGTCCTAATTCGCATGGCATCCTCATTAATAATGTCATGGTAGCCTTTATCTGTGCTCTTTTTGCTACACTGCTAACAGGTGTCTTTTGGTTCCTTTAGCTCTTCTGAGTCAGTCAGTCTCAAGTTTACAAATCCAAATAATGAGTCGTAAGAATCTCTGCACTTGTCCAAGCTGTGCCTTCCATTGGGAGGGTCCTGCCCCACTTCATTTTCTTGGGCAGGGACAAAACTGCCAAGCTCTTGGACGTGAGTCATTAAGTTCTTTTGTGAGTCTCTCCCTCCTTATAAAGAGAGAGAAAGGGTGAGTCTTTCCCATTATTCCCATAGCTCTCTTCCTACTTCTCTACCCAATGACAGACATGTAGGCTCTTGACCATCCTACTTGAAAGCCGTAGTATCTGAAGGGAGATAAAGAGAATATGTTAGGTTTAGTTACCAACTCTACATTGGTGAGTAAATTCTATGACTGTGACTTAATAAGAAAATACTGAAATGCTCTCAGTGCTGTGTAAGGAAATAGATGAGATGAAAAAATATGTAGCAAGTGGCACATTGAATTCATACATGTAGAGGCAGTCTAGATTCAGAGTGGCTAGGAGCATGGACTCTGGGCTCTGCCCTACTGGGTCTGAATCCTCAGGCTGCTTTACTAGCACTGCGCCCTGAGTAACTTACTCAACTGCTCTGTTCCACAGCTGCTGTCCCACTCGTTGCTCCTAACCTTTATTTATACAACACACTCCCTGAAGAACTGTCAGTTCCATTGAATTAGCCCTGAAAGCATGAACTAATGGACAGGAATGGAAAACTATAAGCAATGATCTCAGTCATAATATTATATTCCAAAGAGCTTAAATTGGTGAAGCTGGCAGTTTCTAAACTCTGTCATTAAATGATCTGGATTTTATGCATTCACGTTGGCAATTAACATCATCTGTAATATAATTTCAATGGCAAAATGGAAAAGATTTTTAGAACTTGATTTGTTCTGAGGTAAAGTCTGTGGTTGTAGCCAAGTCTCAGTAAGGTCAGAGATACCACTTGAGGCAGAGATGACATGTCCTCAGGGGAAATCTAGTTTAGGCTGTTTTGTCCTACTTACAATTAAAATCAGTTTCACTTAATAAATTGGCCACAGGTATGCCTATTTTTATTTTTTAATTTATTACAGTTTATTTACTTTGTATCCCAGCTGTAGCCACACCCTTGTCTTCTTCCAATTCCACCCTCCCTGTCTCCCTCATCTCCTTTCATGCCCCTTCCCCAGTTCACTGATAGTGAAGACCTCCTTCCCTTCCATCTGATCCTAGCCTATCAGGTCTCATCAGGACTGTCTTTCATAGTCTTCCTCTGTGGCCTGATAAGGCTGCTCCTCCTTCAGGGGGAGGTGATCAAAGAGTCAGCCACTGAGTTAATGTCAGAGACAGCTCCTGTTCCCCTTACTAGGGAGCCCATTTGGAGACTGATCTGCTACTGAGGTATGCCTATTTTTAAAGCCCCATTTTGTTCTCTTTTCTTTCATTCTTTTGGAGATAAGAATTATGGTCTTAATTAACATGAAATAATCTACAGTCCTGTGGCTGTGAAATGGTGATACCTCAAGTGAATTCAACAGTCTTTGTGGTTCTTGTGTCTGGCGGTTAAAAAATGGTGAATGGCTCTGCCTGTATGAATCTCATGGCCCTGCCCTGAGGAAGCCTGTCTTTGGCTAAGCCTAACTTCCTCTTGACTTCATTGAACACCCTGTGTTTATTAAGAGTGCTGAAGTGAGTTCTGGAGGTTGGCAAGGCTAACAGGAAGGGAACCACAGATGTGATGTCTGCTGGCTAACAGGAAGGGAACCACAGATGTGATGTCTGCTGGCTAACAGGAAGGGAACCACAGATGTGATGTCTGCTGCCAGTCCCCCCCACCTTTTTTCCCCCCTTCCCTCCCTCTCTCCCTCTCTTCCTTTCTTTCTTCCTTCTTTATTATCTTCTCTCTTATTGCTCTTTTTTGTTGACACAGCATCATGTAGACCAGGTTGACCTTGAACTGTGGCCATCCTAAAGTGTTGGCATTATGGGCATTCTAGGCTTCTCTATTTCTCCTGTGTAGGAGGGACTACACATGTGCATTGGTGCCTGGGTGCATGCCTGTGTGTGTTTGTGTGTGTGTGTGCTTACATTCACTATAGAGGCTAGAATTCAGTGTTATATGTCTTCCTCAATCCTCAATTGCTCTCTGTTTATTTGTTTGTTTATATATTTATTTATTTGCTGTCATTATGCCTTTCAATGAACCTGAAGTTTTGCAACCCAGTTAGGCCCTCAACACCTCTTCAAAACTCAATAGTGAGCCTGGATTTTTACATGGATGCTGGGAACCTGATCTCAGGTCATCGTGCCTTTGTAGGAAAGGCTTTTCTGACATCTTCCAAAGCTCTCCTCTGCTTTTCAAACTTATACTTCCTTTATTAGAACTTGGTCATGCATCTGAGGGAGTCCAGCTCTTCTTGGGAAATTACTCTGGGTGGAAAGAATTCCGCAGGCATTGAGAATCTAGCAGACTAAGGGTTCCTGGAGCTTGTGCGTTTCCTGTACTGGATAGAAAATCTAAAGGCTAGACAAAGAGTCAGAGGAATGGGGAACCAAGTTGTGATATGATGGGCTGGTCTTGGAAGGAAGGTAAAGGCAGAAAAATCGAGGAAATTCTGAGATTCGTATTAAGGACTAGGCATCCCTGAAGAGCAATAGTCCTCAGATCCTCAAAGATTAGTGGTGTGGTCAACCCTGTTCTGAAACACACACACACACACACACACACACACACACACACACACACGGTCTTTGCCACACATGTTAAGCTGTGAATTTTGAGATGTCCATATGTAAAAACTGAGAATAATTAATACTTTTCAAATATGTTAGCAGAAGAAATGTGCCTTAACCTTGGGTGGGTCCCGTTTTCCACCTATCAACTAACACACCAATGAGGCCACCAGTGTGCACACACCTGGGTGCCAACACACCATGTTATGCTCTCATTGGGTAGTTTTGAGCTCCACCTTGCATGCCAAACCCATAAGCAGGTCTGTGCCCATTGAACATGACCAATGCCACCATGTGAAAGCTCACAGATGAGCTGTGACCTGTGGGTTCTGTAAGGTCTCTCCTGTGAGGCTCTGAGTCCAATAACAATATATTCCAAGGCTTATAATTACTCTAATGTAACCAGCTAAAAGGAGAGAATAGCCCAGTGCAGGGAGGAAGGGGACACCACCACTCGCTGGCAGTGGTCTCTGGAAAAAATGGTGACTCTCCCGGTACTTCAGGTAAAATGATAGAACGTGACCATAAGCTCAATGCCTCGCACACGGTGAAGCACGTCTGTCCAGTGCTATCGAGGGCATGGTAAGTCTTCAATGTCACCATTAGAAAAGACTCAAGTTGTCACTGGTAAGTTGAAAATGCTCAGCTACATTTCTTTAAATTTCATATTTCATTCTTTTGTGTTTATAACTGCACATGTACTTGAGTTACGCTTTTAATACATATGTTAATAAACAAATATATTGAATGAGTGTCCCTTATTTAAAATGTTTAGAACCAAAATGTTGTGAATTTTATTTTTCAAATTTTGGAGTATTTTTCCTGCACCCACTGGGATATAACAGGGAATGGGATGCAAATCAAAATATGGAAATTACTATGTTTAAGTATTTCAGATACACATTTTCCACATAACCCGAAGGTAATTTTACACTTATTTTGTGTACCTCTCTTTTGACAGTAACCTTACACACAAGGCCAGGAGTGAAGTTTTCTGCTTATGGTACTGTGCTAAAGCACAAAGTCTTCCAAATACGGGAGTACTGCAAAGTTTTGAGACAAGGACGCCTAATCTCCGTGTATGTTGCTGAGCATCCCTAATTTTATGTGTTTTATTCCTAATTTAAGATCTTATACACACAACGCGATTTAACAGCTTCCGGCAATGTGTCACCAACACAGAAACACTTACTGCTGACAGAGGGAGAAAATAAAAGAAGGTATCTCCTGAGAATTCCTGTTCTTGTACCTTCATTAAAAAAGGTTGTGTGTGTGTGTGTGTGTGTGTGTGTGTGTCTGTGTGTGTGTGTTGCGGGGGAGGCGGTGAGTATTGGTCCTAATCAAAATTAAAAATTCTTAAATTTGTGGAAATAACACATAAAAGAATAAATAACTTGTGAAGTAAGTAGAATAGTAGCGAGTCAACACTCATGGTGTGTGTGTGTGTGTGTGTGTGTGTGCCAGTTTGTAGGGGTGTGCATGCGGGTTCAGGCAAGCAGAGGCCTGAGGCATCAGATGCTCCCGGAGCTGGAGTTACACGTGGTTGTGAGGAGCCTGAGCACTCACCTGCTGAGCCCTTTCTTCAGCCCCTCTGGGTATTTATGTAGGACACACTGAAGTGTAGAGAAAAGGACACAATTTTTCAAGTAACCTGGCTGGGAAAGACCTCATTCTTCAAAATTTTTAAACAGAGAAATGTTGTGTCCTTAGGAATTTCCTTCAAGATCAGGACTTAATTTTTTTTTAATAAAAATGGGCAAAACAGTTTACATTGGAGGTTGTACTTGTTTTCAGATTTTGCAGTTGCTTAAGAACGGGAAGGAGAGCTAGAGTCAGGATTTCCAGCCTTGTGTTTCGCTGTGTATTGTTTTTATAGCATAGGTTGAGCGTAGAGGTGAGTTTCGCCAGCCTGTACCAGGGAGTCTCACTGAGGAAGGTCATTGCAAGCTGGTCTTCTCCTTATTTTCTTCCACCATAAGGACAAATTAAAGGAATGAAAGACATTGAATGTGAGCATGTCTTGAAAGCAATGAATAAATTTTGATTTAGAAACAACTACAGAATTCGTCAGATCTGAAGAAGCTAAGCTGGTCCAGTTTCCAGCTTTCTCATCAGCTGCCTTTGGTGTACACAAACAAGAGCAAACCAATTTTTGTTTCTGTGGTAGCTTTCTAGAGAAATTGCAGATCATCTTTCATTTCACGAGTTCACACATGTCCGTGTCCTTCTGCATGCCCCTGTTCCAACAGCTCTCTCATCTAAGGGCCTCAGCCTGGAGTTGTCTTCAATCAATACCAGCCTCCTCAGAGGAAGGAAGATGAACCACCTTTAATTGTGACAGCATTTCTCCTTGATTCAGGTCAATCCCGGGAGGATTGACACAAATGGAAGAGTAATTTGGGGTCACAGTTAAGACCCTTGTATCAAAGCTTTCACTATCAGTGACCAAACAAAATGACCTGACAGATTGGACAATGCTTATGTGATGTGTAGTGTTTTGTTATGGGTTTTTTGTTTTGTTTTGTTTTGTTTTTACCATTATCCCTTTTTTTTATCTTCACAGAGAAAAAAAATGACAACACATAAAATATAATATCTTTTAAGAGGTTTGGGTCTTTAAGATCTTTAGGAAACCAAATGGTAACACTGTCCTTCCCAGCTTGTTTTTATTGTCTGTGCTGCCATTCGCATGGGATTCTGTGCTTAGAAGACAGTTTTTTAGGCCATGCCTTTAAAATGTAACGTTTTAATAAAAGCAATCAGGAGCTCCAGCTGGCTGGAGGGAATGGGATGCCATCCAGCATGGTGAGTGCATTTCCTGACACTTCTCCCTCCAGAGGCCTTACCCAGCACCACTAATCAAGTATAAGATTATTTCCCATTGAGCCAAATAATACCATCACGCAGCATGTCAAGCTTCTACAACCAATTCATTATACTTGTCGTTCGGAACGAACCCTATGTGGGTACTAGAGCAAGGCTTTCCTAAAAATTCGAGTTTGAAAACACTTAGAAAAATAACTGAAGGAAGATGACAACGGGCAGTTTTTAACTGTTACATGGAGAGATTATAATGAATTAAATTTGACTGTTGGGTGAGTAGATTATTAGTAATGTTGAGATGTTTCTTCATAGATTCATCTTTAGGTCCTTGAATGGTAAGTATAATAGATTTAAAAAATTTTTTGCTGAGTTTATGAGCTATTTAACACGAGTTCATATTTGTTTTTTATTTCCCTGTTAGCCACTCTGATGTACTGTCAGAAAATGAAGGCAAAGCCATAGGTTTGTAGCCCCACAGAACTAAGGTGTAGGTGGTCTGCAGATTCTGTACTTCACATGCTGTTCTACAAGCCATAAAACTTAGGGATCTTTTGGCTTGTCTCTCTGCATATAGCCAATCAGAGACTAAATGTGTCTTTACATGACAACTCATTTTCATTGACTCAAATTGCATAGAAATTGCATCTTTATCATTGCATTAAGAACTTTAATTTTTTAATAGTTTTTTCTTTTGTTTAAAACAACATAGAACCTTAATGAACTATGAATACTATAAAACAGATTTGATCTATTATAACATGAAAACTTTAGGGTTTATGAAAATTTAAATAATTATGTAAAATTATGAAAATAATTCTTATGAAAAGATTTTGCTTTATTTTAAAATTCAGCATATATGTACTGAATTATTAAAGTGTGAAGGTTTTTTTAAGACAATAGTGATAGATTCGAATAGCTTCATTTTCATCAGAAGCAAAGACATGTGGAATAAAGACAAATAATTAAAACCAAGTATTAAACTCAGGGAGTTGATATGCCCATATAGCAAACACAATATCTAGTGAGTAAAATCAAGCATTTCAGGGGACTGAAAAGCAGGATAGATTGAAATATCTGCATGACGACATGTAAAAAGGGAAAGGGAGTTGGGATAACAGCTTTTAGAGTTTTACAGTCACCTAGAATAATGACAGTTCATTCAAGCTGGTCAACTAAAAATTCACCACAGTATCTACAGTATATTAAATGGAAGGCAACATAAAACACACACAGAGAAAAAAAATGTATATATATATATATATATATATATATATATATATATATATATATATATCAAACAAAGATAATATCTACACAGTTAAATCCACGTGTTTTGAATCAAGAAATGCTGCCCTAAAAACATGGATGCAGCCCTAAGCAAATAATGGCAGTTTCTACCACAGCGTTTTGTTTTATATAGCTGTGAAGACACTACAATTAAGTGGGGGAAATACGCGATTCTTAAAGAGGTATACTATATATGAAGCAATTTGGAAAGGATGTTAACTATGACATTTTTGTTGTAGAATGGTAGGTTTGTAATCTATTCAGAAAACAAAGTACCGTGTGTGTGTGTGTCTGTGTTTGTGTGTGTGTTTTTATGCGTTGTGCGTGTGCACATACTTTTCAGCTTGAAAACACTGGAAACATATGAGAATAATGCCAAAGGCCTTGAAGGAGCTTTAACTACATGAAATAATTACTTTGAGGCTGGAGAGAAAGTTCAACCATTAAAAGAATGCATTGGTTTTGCAGAGGACCTGAACTTGGCTCCATGAGTGCAGGGCAGCTCACAACTGCCTCTTGCTTCAGCTCCAGGCGATCCAGCACCCTCTTCTGGCCTTTCTGGGCCCTGTACTCACAAACACACATACGGAGGGTCCCATAATTAACAATAAAAAAAACAAACAAACACTAATTTATTTTTTTCTTTAAGAAGACCGATTTGAACCAAAGAAGGTTTCTGTTAAATCTGGTGTATAAGTTACATGATGGTCTGATAGACTGTTCTTGTACTTTGTTATATATTGTGAACACACCAGACTTAAAAATAACATTTAAAAGAAAGCCCCTTTCTTGCCTGATTTACATAAGTTAGATAAATGTTTTAAAACAGGCTATGTCAAACAGCTTGCTGCTGAAAGACTGCCTCACCAACACTTACAAATCTAAAGCAAATGACATTATTTTAAAAGCAATTTGTCTAATAACAATGCATTTCCATCACTGATATTGTTTGTTTTTTTTTTTTCAAAAGCACTTTCAAACTCTCTTTTACGCTTTCCTGAATTGTTTTGCTACCTTGGATGTAATGGCTAATATTGGTCATCAGTTTGACAAGATCAAAAGTCACCTAGGAGAGATGCCTCTGGGCATGTCTGTGCAGGATCATGTAGATTGTGTTAAGAAGTGGGAAGCAATGCCCGTTGTCATGGCATCATGCTATGGGCTGAGGTCATGGGCTGAATGGAGAAGAGAAGCATTCATTAGTGAGGTTGCCATGCGAGCAACTGGACTTCTGATCCTGCTACCATGACTTCCCACCATGCTGGAATGTGTCCCCTGGAGTAATAAGACAATTGATTCCTATTTCCTTAAATTGATTCTCATGGGGCATTTTGTCACTTCAAATGAAAAATAGAAAATAGTTAATACAGAAAATACAAGAAAAATAATTAATACAGAAACATGATGATGTCGTACATTTAAATCTTGCTTAGGTTGCTGTGAGCTCCTATTCCCTCTCTTGGTCTTCCCTGTGTATGTATCTGTCCAGGATTTAATACTCACTGCTCAGTGTAAATTGGTCCCTGCCCTGGGAGAGCTTTTGTCCAGAATTCTCTAAACAATCCCACAGGGTTGTGAATTTAGAATTTACTCTAAAAGGAAACTTAGCACTGATGGACAGGGAGAGAGTTCAGTCCTTGGAAAAAGGAAAACATCTTAAATGTAAATCATCTGACAGACCAACAGTCCCATCAATCACAATAATTTAAAAAGTTAACAAATGGATAGATTACAAGAGCAAGAGCAGGACTGGGGAGGTGCATCATCTAGTCAAGTGTTTACCTTGAAAACATTGAGGATATGAGTTTGGGTTGCCAGTACCCACGCTAAAAATAAATAAATAAAAATAGAATAAAAAATTTAAAAGGCCAGTTATGATGGTATGCACTTGTAGTCCCAACTATGACCAGATGGGAAGCAGTTATAGGTAGATCCCTAGAGACTGCTGACCAGCTAGCCTAACTTACTGGCCAAAGTTCTAGGCTAATAAGATAAAAAATATGAAAGATACTAATGGAAAAAGAGTATGCAAACCTATACACATATGCATACACACAAATATTACAAGAGTAGAATGACAATGGGACTTGGCATCTAGGAAGCTTGGCATCTAGGCAGTTATCTAGAGAAATGAAACACACACAAAAGACAGATAAAAACAGGGAAAGACACACAGACAGTCATGTAGCAAGACAGCAAACACTAACTAAGGGACATACAAGAAGTCAAATACAGAGGATGTTTACTGACCATCTCTGAAGGAAACAAGTCAGTAAGAATGAGGAAGGTCAAAGTGCAAGCTCAGCCATGCTGCAGCTTTCTAATCTACCTCAATGAGATAGCAAGCATGCATCCCAGCCATGGTAAATGCCACTCACTGACCCTATCTATAGCTAATGCTTTGATTTCAAATAAGTATGCTGACTTCAGTGACATATGAGAGCTACAGAGGAATTCTCTAACATCCTCTTAAAGTCCGTTATAACTTCATGCCTCTGTGCTGGCATCGGGGAAAGCTGAGTGTCCAGACATGAAGGAGTGTTGTTGGAAAAGAGGCAGACCCATTTGAACTCAGCATCTGGGATCTTGCTACAAAGTAAGATGGAACACATTTCCTGAGAGCCTCATTTAAAGGTGGGCAACAATGCTTCATCAAGTCTCAAATATTGTAATTTATCATGTGTTTATCCAACAAAGAAATATGCAATAAAATTCCAGGAGGCAAGGAAACTGCACTGGCATTTACAAGACAATGATGAAGAGTCTGAGTAGGCTTTTCACAAGGGCTGGAGCTTAAATGTAAGCGCAGCACCTTTCCAAGGATGCAGGCTGAGCCTGTTCCTGAGTCTCAATGTCCCCATCCATTAAGTATAGCTAATAATACATATTTGGACAGGTGGTTTGGTGGAAACAAATTATGTTGGGCAGGTAAGATGTTTTATCCTCAGAGACTGCATAAGCCCATTCACCATGGCCTCCAAATGGTAGCTGCTGCTCTGTGGGCCTGTAGTGGTGGTGGTGATTGCCAGCAAACATACTTGAAGCTTTATGTTTTTTTAACAACATCTCAAACATTTGATTTTACCAATAAAGGTTTGGGAGCCAGATGCTGGGGTGAAAGTCTGATAGCTCAGAAAGGCAGAGAAACAAAAACAAAAACAAAAAAATCCACAAAACTTAAACTGAATGTCTCTCCCTTCTTCCTGTGCATCTATCCATCCTCCTGGCTTCTTCTTACTCTCTATGGTATTTCTGTATGTTCACTCCCTGTCAACTCGTTGTTTGCTCCATAGATCAGGATAGCCTGGTCTATGAACTTGGAGAGCCACCTGCCTCTGCCTCCCTAGTGCTGTAATTAAAGGTGTGCACCACCACTGCCTGGCTATGGAGTCCTGAAAATACTTATTCTCTTAGAGTTGTCCTGATTTAATTTGGTTCTCCAGCAATCCAGCTCCCTACAGAGACTTCAGAGAAGGAGTCTCTGACCCATAGAGTCCATCCGCTGTGTCTACTGGAGCTCTCCATTTCATTTTATATTTAAACTTGGTTCATACAGCCTCCATACCATTTCTAAGTGTTGGGTACAGAGCACCTAGAGTAGAAGTTGGCAAAATGGTCACCCAGAAAGAATGGGTTGAAGGGACACACTGAATTGTAGTTTTCAAAACGATGAAGGGTCTGACATCATTCACAATGATCACATGAAATCCTGTGAGCATCTGTTCCCTCAATAGGAATAAGCCAGGCAGTGGGACTGTGATGGTCTTTGGAGTTTTAGCCTACTGGATCATCCTGCTTTCTAAGATGGATATCTCAGATTCCATCCAGGCTGTGTTTGTCTCACCAAAAAAAAAAAAAAAAAAAAAAAAAAAAAAATCAGTCTTATTTCCGCAATAAAAAGAGCCAGGCAGAGAGAAACAGAGCACAGAACATAGCGTTTGAGAAAAACGAAAGATGCTGTGTGTTTTCTCAATCCCCCAGACTCTGGGCATCTGCACACCTACAGAAGAACCCTATATCACATGTCTGGACATCAGCATACCTACAGCAGAACCCTATCTCCTATGTCACAGTGGTATTCCTGAAAATGATGTGGTGCTTAACTGTTGCTACAGCAACTGTGAGAGAGAATAGGACACGGTGATGCTGTGAAGGGAGAAGTATTCAACTGTGACCACAGATTACACAGGGGTAAATGACAGCCATGAATCAGCTAAGCAGGATAGGGACACATCCGCCCTCCGTTCCAGTCTCCTGAATGTGTAAAGCGGGGAGTGAATGTGAGTATTAAACATGACACTGTAACACTAAGAAATTTCTCTGTGCTAAATGAAAATACTGAAAAAATCAAGAACTGAAATGTATTTGGCTGAGGCTGTTGATTCTGTATTCCCAAGAGAATTATCTAGAATGTTTTTGACAGCTAACGCATACTTGGAACATAAGCTGAGAATTTCTGAGCCTTCCTACATGTAATTCTAACATGAAGTAAGGAATAAGCTTTTTCATGATGAACTACTAATTAGTAACAATGGACTCATGAGACAATATATATTTTATGGGTTAATAGGAGATTTCCTTATTAATTTATGATCTAAACAACAAGAGGAAACAGGCCATGTCCTCACTTATCAAGATAAAGGGTTTTAAAGTATGCATTTCCCCTGGGGGTTCTATCATAGATAAATGAGGATATAGGAGTTGAGAGAGCTTTGGGGTAACCATATTAGGAACCCCGACAGAGTACATATTTATGACCTTATCCTCCTCACCCCCACAACTGAGTCAGATCTTGCAAGAAGTCCATCATGTGTTGTAGCTCAAAGCCCCACACATCACTAGTTCTTCTATTCCAGTTCCTGGAAGGTAAGGGGAATCTAACACAGACATTCCTAGGATTTCGATGCCCAATTGTACAACAAAAGAGCCCAGATGTCTCTGCTGCCCAGGGGACAGCTGGTAAACCATCCCATCTGCAGTCAGATTCCACTTATCTCTTCCCTGGTTACTGCATGGGGTCAGTGGTTGCTCTTGGACTTTTGACAATGACCCCCGAAATTCCATAAGGAAAGAGAAATCAGTCCAAGTTTACCTTCCTTTTGCATCCTCAGAGATCTAGGGCAATGCCGATTTGCACCTGACAATCCTCTAATAATTTCTGGACTGGATTAGCAACCAGTTTGTTGATTTGCAAATTAAACTTGCCTTTATGTACTGTCTAAGAAGAATCTAACATGCTGTGTGAGAGAAAAGGGTATGTTCTGTTGTATTTATCACAAGATCCTGTTTCCCCACATGACTCTAGTCTTTTCCGAGCTCTCTGTTGAAGAGAATATAGTGTCTTTTCTGTTTCTAAAATAGCTTTCTACTGTTTGTTTTTTGGCATATGAATATGAGGCTGTTTTCTTGAGGGTCAACAGAAATGAGATGAGAAAGACATTACTAATCTCAAGTTTTCACCCAAATTTCCTGGTGAATTAAGTCTTTATAGGTTCAACTAAACTAGCACAATGCTTATGTTGGATTTGTAATCAGCAAAATGCTGTAGTTTTTGTCTTACCAAAGATGGCACTGAGCAGTTCCCAATAAAATACAAAGTGGAGGATACTATCCCACCAGAATTAAATTCTTTACCTTCCATATATACGATTCAGACCTTAGGGAAAGGGTCAACTTTCAAAAGAGCAGACATCACTGAATGTATCTGAAACAGCTGTTTTTCTCACATATCAAGAAAGCAAACATCTGAATCTATGCAGAACTAAGGGCTCAAAAAATCAGTAATAAGACTTTCTATTTCAGCCCAGCAGGGCCACTCAAGTGACATTTCTGGGGAATAGAGTCAACTTTCAGTAAATTAGCAAACACATACCACAAATGAAAATATTCCATTGAATATTTATAAGAAATAAAAAATTGAAGGTATATTCAAAAAATTTATTGTTTAAATGCCTTATGTTTCAAGCTAATCATTTAAGCTGAAAAGCAGGATGTCATCAGGATGGAAGAGTAATTAACATTTTATGAGAAACTGTGAGGTAGTGTCTGTTAATAGAAAAAGGAAAAATAGAAGGAAATACTTCCCAAGTTCACTTTGTCCATCTTATGTTCCAAAGAACAGTTTTTAGTGTTTGGTGGCATGGTGGAGAAAAGATGTGGAGCCAGGAAACCTGATTGTGACTAATGATCTTGTGGCCTGCGTTTCTCCCCTTCTTGTTAAAATGAGAGCAAAGGCTCAAAGTCTTCCACACATTGCTCACATATATGCAGCCTCTTCTCCTGACTCAATGGTCTGAGTCAGTAGGTCTGAGGGAGGTAGAGTGTCTGGAAATCCCATCCAAGAGACAAAAAGAGGCTTGGCAGAACACAGCTCACCTTGCCTTTCTGAGGAGATGTGCTCCAGGGACATCACAACAGATGAGTTTGTACCCTGACTTCCACGTTTTACCCATGACACTTTTGACCATAGGGACTGAAGCATATTCATATTACACATTTTAACTAACAAGTGAATCTTTAGTAGCCAGCTTTGTATGTGAGCATAAAATACGCAAAGAAGCCAACTTATATAAAGAAAATGTTTGCCTTTTTCTTGATGCTCAAAGTCTAAACTGTGTAGCACAGAATCAGCACCATTTACTTGGCTGTGCACATAACTTCATAATGTGAGTAATGGCAGGAGCTGACATCGGGAGCAGAGGATTACATGTAGAATGGAGAGAAAAAGGAAGATACTTTCTTCTGAAGTTATCACATTTTTCTTTTAAAACAGTCCTTTCAAGAGAATTACCCTCAATGTTTTCACTATCCCTACAGCACCAGCACACCAAACCATCAATCATAGGACATCTTGGAAAAACATCACCAATATTTACATAGCACAGGACTGTGCTTGCTCCAGCTTCTGTGTCCCCCAGTGCTCTGGCTGTTCAGATTGCAAAGCTAGCATCTAGTCAGGATCTGTCTTGTCAAATTCCATCTCAGGCTCACCCTAGTCATTCATCTACCATTTCTCCCTCACTGCAGCCGTCTAAATGAAGGCTGTGCATGTCTGTCTAATCACCCAGGCTCCAGTTTGCTTTGCCTTTGAATATTCTAAAAATTAATTAATTAATTGTATTATGTACATGTGTTTCGTCTGCCTGTATGTCTGTGAACCAAGAGCATGTTTGGAGGCTGTGGAGGCCAGCAGAGGGCATCAGGTTCCCTGAAACCGGAGCCACAGAAGATTGTGAGTTGCCCTGTGGGTGCTGGGAGTTGAACCTACTCCTCTGCAAAAGCTCCCAGTGTTCTTAACCTTGGAGCCCTCTCTCTAGTCTGTCTGCTTTTTCAATTCATCCTTGAGTGTGGTTTTAATACACACTCCTGTCTCACAGTTTTCATCCTCTTACTCATGTTTACAAAATCATACTGCTGATTCATTGCTTCATCAAGGTTGTCAAAAATCTCTTGTAGAAAGTCTCTCCAAAATTTGAGTCTATTTAGCATTGCAAGTGATTCCATTCTATCCTATGACGTAACCAAACAATAAACGTCCCATATCCACAATTCTTCTAAGTTGTCCCATTCTTTTATTTGTTTATTGAAGTTCTCTTCATCTTAACTGGCTCCAGAGTAGAAAAGGTCAAGGCATGTAATTATATTTTTCTAACACAACTACTTTAATTTTTGTGTACTCCTCTTACATGTGCTTTTTCATAAAAAATCAATTTTATGTATGTTTACATTTTCATTATAAGCTCATTTGTTATATAATCTTGATAGTGTCCACTTTTAATAGTTCTGTAACTATCCATCTAACCAATGTGCCACAATTCATCTAAATGCTTTTCCTATGAATGGCCAGTCAGGCTCTTTGTATTTTTTCGCTGTTACAGTGTTGCAATTAATAGTCCCAGGGATAGTATTAGTTTATTATTTCCTTTGCCTAACTTTCCGAGAGTGAAATTACTTGACTAAAGGTATAAAAATTTTATAGTCTTTGGGAGTATATCGACAAATTATTTTTAAAAAATATTATACCAATTTTGTTGCCATTTATAATAAGTATACCCTTTTTTAACTTCAGATTTACTGGTTTAAAACAAAATAAAACCATGCTTCAATATCATATTAATTTTTTCATTTTAGTAAATGCAACTTTGCTATAATTTCAGCACTGTATTTTTATGTAAATTGTTTTTTTTTACTAGCTAAATATATAAATTTGAAAGGTCCATTGGCCTTGTCAACCTGGTTTTCTACTCTACAGTATTTCAGCATAGTTGGTGGTATATACGTAATATTCAGCATGAATTTGTGCTGCTAATAAACATTTATTTACAATTCAAGACTTTAATATTCTTGAATGATCTATATGAGCCTCTATAACTAGGAACATTAGTTTTTTGTCATCACTACAGCAAGCATTACCTTTTAATTTTAGCTTAATATTACTTTAGAAGACAAAAATATATAGCTAAATCTATTGCTTTGTTTTTTAAACTACCTGAAACACTGCAAGTTGTGTTTACAGGCATGCTAAGTTTTCACCAATTGTGCTATCTCGTTATTGTTTGAGCTTTCTTTGGGAACAACTTTATCATCATGAGCCAAGGCCTGTACTCTTTGCTTTCTCCAGGGTCCTGATTGGTCGTGTGGCTGCTGAATTCATAGCCACTGAAGGCTCAGAAGCATAGGCTTTGATGCGGATCCCTGGAGCCTCAGCTTCCCTTCTATCCATGGGACCTATATATATTTTTCTCGTAGGCAGAAGGGATTTAAATTAACACAGCCAACACTCTGAGAGTCAGGATTAAGTCACCATTGCTGTTATGTTGGCCATAAGCCTCCGCATCAGCTTTAATGACAGAGCTCCTGCATGGGAAGGATGCTGGGAGCCTGATGCTTTAATGTGATTATTTGAATAAAGGGATGCTTTGAAACAGACATTTTTTATATGACCTAGAAAAACAAGTCATTAAATTTTAGGTATATTTCCATCATTAAGAAAAAGTGTTCGATTGATACTTCATTCTGTCTCCTAGATTCACTCCACCTGCCTGTCACATTATTGATCATGCATGACCTTACCTTGGAGCAGAGCAAAATAAAAAATAAAGATTAGGTTTTTAAAAACATCTTTGTAAGTATCGTCATAGACTTAGCCATTGAATTTCTGTTTTGCCTTTCATGGTGGAATAATTTTAGCATCATAACTCACCAGTATCGGTTAAGGTTCTCCAGAGAAGCAAAAGCTATAGAAAATAGAGACAGATTGATCCATAGACAGATGATAGGTAGATAAATTTCAAGAAAGAAATGCACCAAGGGAGTTGGATCTTGCAATTGTGGAAGCCAATAAGCCCCAACATAGGATGTGTATAACCTGCAGAAACAGAGTCTGTGGTCTTTCCATCTGGCTTGGAAACCTCAAGAGCCAGGTCAGCAGACAGAGTACTTCCTATTCTACAGAGGAAGGCCTGACAATACAGGGAGATGTGGCAACTCTGAAGGCTGATAGCCTGAAGACCAGAAAGTCTGAGGGTAGAGAAACACAAGTTGTAAAAAAAAAAAAAAAAGCCACTCATTTCTGCCAGGCTGCCTTGTACTTCTCTTTAGTCGACAGTAGGTTGGATGATCCCTCTAGGTTGATTCAGTAGGTTGATGAGCAGTGGTTTGATTGACTCTGCCTACTTCTTCCTGAAGGCCCTTCCCCAGACACACAGCTAGCCCACAGATACACTGGCTCAGTCCACTCAGCACATAGAATAACTCTCCTATTGAATACCTGCACCCTTCCCTGTTGCACCTATCTGGTGCCGACTCCTGAGCTGCTGCCGTATGGGCAGTGAACAGATTGTCTGTCAAAGTGTCTTGTATATTTCTATCTGCCATTTTTAGCTCCTCCACTGGTGCCTCCCCTACTGTTTCTTCCTTTGTGCAAGTCCATTGTGCCATGTCTTGCTTCTCCGACCATCCAAGATAGCTGTGTTTCAGCCATCCCTGTACGAGGACACTGCTGGCTTTTCTATGAAAATACCCGAGTCATTTCTTCATCTATGATTTTAGCCCTATTGTGCTTATTAGGAGGCATCAAAGCCCTAGTTGATTCCCATCTTTCTACACCTGCTTCCCCAACCAATGCTACTTTGAAGTATTATTATTATTATTATTATTATTATTATCATTATTATTTATGATGATGATCTTATCTTCAATCTACTGCAAAGCCCTGGGAAGAAAGAGCTGGGCCATTTCACATTCATGTTTTCCCAGGCCAGATTGAAACACATATATGTTCATAGTAAAAAACAATTTCAGGAAGTGATGCATTAATTTTATACCATCATCCTTCCCTGCTGCTCCTCTTTTATTCTGAGTACTCCTCTGCCTCAGTCAAATGGAACTAACTCTTTCTACATTTTAGTTTACATTGTTTGTCCCAGAGAGAGAAAAGTACCCAGATAGCGCAGACAAGATAACAACTTCTTTTCCACCTCTGTGTTTAGATACTTTTTCACAGGCAACCAGCACCTCATCTCTTCTTCAGGAGTGCCCTGCCTGCCTCCCAGATGTGCAAACCCAGCCGCTGTCAGATTAGGGATCCTCTGTCTACTACTCGCCAGCAGGCTCTACATGTCAGGCAACCTTCCTTTTATCACTTCATTCTCTGTATACAGTAGAAGGAAGTAAGCACAATGAAAAAAAAAAAAACTTCATGAAAGTATAGCTGTTGAGGTCAGGTTTTGCTTCTTCTTGATGCTCCATTTTCTTTTGTTTACAGTAGCCTGCACGGATTCAGTCCTGTTGCTTCATGCTGTTTCCTCAGGCCAAGAATCTGAAAACCACCTGAGGAGAAGTGGGACTTCACTCATAGATAGGGAAAGTCAGCTGGCCCTTTGGGGAAAATAACCAAGGATTGTTGTGATGCATTCCTCAAATTGGCAAAACAGTTCTTTGTTAACCAGTGAAGATTCTCACCATTAGTGTAGCGTGAGTCTCACTGCCGCCAGGAGCCCTAAGTGAAAACTATGACCAACTCATATATTTGGTTTCCTCACGTTTGTGAGCATCAGAGACCCATAGGTGAAATGCTCCTCGTAACTGCCAGAGCTTCCCGCCGGGCTATGACCGGTAGTCTTGTAGTACATTACTGGCCATGCTGGCACATGCTGCAGTCTGAGCACTCAAGTGGAGAGGTGAGTTCAAGGCTGTCCAGGTTATGTAATGATCTTCAGACTAGCCTGAGCTGTGTAGTAAGAACCTGTTCCAAAATATGTATGTGCATATGTATGTGTCTGTCTACCTACAGACGCATATATAGATATACAGATATATAGGCATTTTTCCTTCATGCTGTGTGCACATTCCACTCAGGCAGGGAAATGAGAAGGCCTTCAAAGATGAAAAAATTTCTCTGCAACCTCTATCCATATGTTTACATGCTTATTAACACCCTGTAAACTCAAGAGGATGATGTTGCTGGTTTCTTCAAAATTAGACAGTGCTTTCACAAAGGAAAAAAAAACAACATAAATACGTCCCAGTTATTTTTCTGTTTCTGAGATAAAACATTGGGAATAGAAGTGACTTACAAAAGAGTTTATTTTGGATTATGGTTGCAGAGGGGTAAGACTCCATCATTGTAGTGGGACATGGCAGCACATGACAAGCCTGGAGGCAGGAACAGGAAGCTGAGAGCTGACATCCTCAAGTGTGAAGCGCAGAGAGCAAACTAGCAGTAGATGAGGCTTTATACTGTCAACGCTCGCCCGCAGTGACACACTTACTCCTGCGAGGCTGTACCTCCAAACCTACCCCAAATACCAACCGCGGTTCAAGTATTCAAATATCTGAGCCTACGGCAGCATTCTCATTCAAACTACCATATTAGGTAAAAACAAAACTGGGACACAAAGTTGAAATAGATACATCTTTGTTCTCAAATGTCATGCTGGATTCAAGGGAAACAGCAATGCTATATCACAGCCCTATTCATGAAATAGTTGTGTGGTCTTGAACTGCTTATGAAGTAATGTCAAGAAGGGAGGTTTGATGTCAGTAGAGGATCAGAGCAAACCGTACTCCAGGTAATGATTACCAACTACAAAGGAGATCTTGAAAGAACTCAGATCCCCAATTATTATGCATACCAAGCTCTTCCTTAAAAATAAAGCCTTTGTCCATTTTGTGTTTCCAAAATACCTTGAGAGGTTGTGGGGATTGTTCAGTGGCTAAAGTGCTTACCGCATAATCTTGAGGACCACTGCTCAGATCCTCAGAGTCCCTGGAATGCTGGGTGAGAGGACAGCACAGCTGTGGTCTCGTCCTTGGAGGGAGAGGAAGAGACAGGATCCCTGTTGCAAGCTGGTTAGGGCAACTAGCCAGTCTGCTGAGTTCTGAGCTGGACTGAGAGATCCTGCCTCAATGAGGGGAGTATGAGATCTACTGAGGATGACTTCTGACATCAACCATCAGCCTCCACATGCGCAAACACATAGATACATGAGAACCCATCACATGTATACCCCCCACAAACATGCACACACATATGTACCACGCATACACATAGAAAAAGAGAACCAGAAGCGCGAGTACACACACACACACACACACACACACACACACACACACACACGGAAAAAGAGAACCAGAACATTTTTTTAAGGTTATTTAACTCTTACTGAATCCTGCTACATGCTTGTTAAGCAGCTCAGAGTTGATTATAAAAACTGTCATACAGGAGCTCCACAAGGACCAAATATATCAGGGCACAGGGGTCTTCTATGAGACTGTTTCTCCAACCAAGGATCATGTATGGCTATAACCTAGAACCCCTGCTCGGATGTAGCCCAGGGTAGCTCAGTATCCAAGTGGGTTCTCTAGTAAGGGGAACACGGACTATTTCTGACATGAACTCAACGGCTGGCTCTTTGACCCTCTGCTCTGAGGGAGGAGCAGCCTTGCTAGGCCACAGAGGAGGACATTGCAGCCAGTCCTGAAGATACCTTATAAGCTAGGGTCAGATGGAAGGGAAGAGGACCTCCTCTATCAGTGGACTTGGAAAGGGGCAGGGAGGAGATGAGGGAGGGAGGGTGGGATTGGGAGGGAATGAAGGAGGGGGCTACAGCTGGGATACAAAGTAAGTAACCTGTGATTAATATAAAAAAATAAAAATTATAAAAATAAAAAAGAATATCATTAATTCAGTTATAGTGACTTATTTCACATCTTATACTACTGCAGTTTTCATCAATGTGTACTGAATGGAAATAAATCAAACTTGATTCTTAAAAAAACTAAAAATAAAAAAAAGTCATAGCACTTTCGTATCACTGTTTCCTAAATGCACTGTAGTATAAGCTGGCTGCTTCATCAATCTTCCTTGAAAAGAGGAAAGGTCAGAGGCCAGGTGTTGGAGCAACTAAAACACCAGGAGAGAACCTGGGAATCAGCAAAGCCTGAACACAAGTCTGCATGCACGTTTCTTTCTGATTCTCCTGAGCCGTCTTTAACTCGTAGGGAAAGGCTGAAGCAGTTCAGCCTCATCTTCCTCACAAAACTGAACTCAGTGTGGGGCTTGACACACCCCTTCTCAGAGAAATGGTGCCGTCCCTCGCTGAACGAGTTTCTTTAGGAATTAACATTTATATCCTCCTCACAAGACACTCCAGGGTGCGTAGTACAGGCAGGCAATGGTATGCCTTGGCAGTTAACGGCACTCAGTCAAAATTACCAGGGCATGTCATTATTAGGTCATAATACCCACCCTGGAGTGCCTTACAGCTTAATTGTTCCCTCTTCCATTCCAGAAACCAGCAGAAGACGCATTTCGTTAATGCTTCTGCTTTGTTAATGAGTTCAGAATGGATGACAACATGCGTCCCCTCTCTTCTGTCTATCAAATGTGTATTCAGAAATAAACGCAGGTTGCCCAGTCCCCAATTCCAGCTTGCATATATTACTACAATAAGTTTGCCATGACTCCGATGTATTGGAAGTGAAGATTTAGTATGCAGAGTCTGTCTAAATATTCAGACATTTAAAACTCAGGAGGCGTCCCCTTCTGCCAATGTCCTTAGCATTTATCTCCTCATAGCATCTGTTTTCCTGCTAAAATTTTCCATTAATAGAGTTATGTTTTAATCTGGATTAGAATCCACAATAGACTGTTCCCAATCTTTTGCATACAGAGTTCGTGAAAGCCTGAATTAGGATGTAGGTCTAGCTGGTTTTCTTTTCCATTCTCCAAAGCTCTTCAAACAGAATAGAAAATTCATTATACACCTTAAATGTCTTATTCCTCTATCCCCAAGCCACAGCCTCCTGACAACAGCAGTTTAAAAACAAAGAAAAGACTGAGAAATTTTGAAAAGAGAGAGAGAGAGATGTGTGGGTGGCTGCCTGGGAATGGGAAGGGTCTGTGTTCCTCCCAGTAAGGACCCAGATACCAAGCCAAGGAACAACCTTGCTAGGAGTATCATTGTGGGGCAACACTTTTTGGAAGATTCAGAGTGAAGAAAGCAGGTTTGGTTGAGGGTGTTCAATCTTTAACCTCACTTCAAGCCAGAACAATTAAAAACAAAGAACAAGGAAAAAAATTCCTTGCCATTAACAACCTTCCACAAAGCCTGGTTTGGAAGACCATTTCACTGGTGAATCCTGCCAAACATTAGAAACCAAGCCCAATCTTTGTCTATTTTCCTCTGGATACAGAAATAAATGAAGTCCTCAGTTCATCCTTAGAGGCCAGCAATAGCTTGCTACTAAAATCAGACAAAGCAGGGCTGGAGAGCTGGTTAAAAATTTATATCCAAGCCGGGCTTGGTGGTGTTTGCCTGTAATCCCAGCACTCAGGGAGGCAGAGGCAGGCAGATCTCTGTGGGTTCCAGGCCAGCCTAGTCTACAAAGTGAGTCCAGGACAGCCAAGGCTACACAAAGGAACCCTGTCTCAAACAAACAAAGAAACAAAAAATCAAAGAGTCCATATCCAGGCACCTCAAGTCATTGGGTGGGTTGATACTGTGGAGGCCTCTCCTTCTCTGAGAAGAAGGAGAGGCATAGGGTGGGACAGGAAAGGGAAGAAGGAGGAGGCTGAGATCAGGCTGTTAAGGGCTTAAATAAATAAATAAATAAATAAATAAATAAATAAATAAATAAATAAATAAATAAGAGAGAAGAAAAAGAGTTCATATTCACATAGCTCTTATGGAAGGCCAGAGTTTGGTTCCTTCAGGCTTCTGTGCTTATCTGAAAAAGAGCACACATACCCACCTCCCCAAGCCCTCACATACAATCAAAAATAAAGTAAGTGTTTAAGACCGGGCAATGTTAGGAGTCACAGGAAATGTACTCTGTCAAGTAACAGCTGTCCACAAACGCCAGTAAAGCTGTAATAATTTTCCCCTCAAAGACTGGGAACAAGGCAAGGACGTTTCTTATCATTTTTAGTTTCCATTGTACTGAAGATTCTTAGAAACTAGACTCTTTTTTTTTTCTTTGCAACAATAGCACATCAGCATGTTCTACAAACAATGAAATGGAAGAAATCATTTTTAAAAGAAATGAAAGCAAAACAGGCCTCATTACAAAACACTGGGAGATTCCCCCTCCCAGCCACTTGTTGCCTCTACAGATTCTGATGTAAAGATTTCATCTTTCAGTAGGTGAACAAGAGAACACACGCTCTATGGTGTCCAAGATCATACTCCCCCACCTCCCACTCCCTGAGACAGAGTCAAACAACAGCAAGGTTCCGTGAAATTGCTCTTCCCAGAGCAGACTTTTGGGGCACCCTGGCTGCATTAACAGGCAGCAGAATGAGGCCGTGGGTCTCAGCTCACTCTGTATGCAGCCCACAGTGAGTTCGCTTTTCATTGAGATTCTCCCTTCGTCAAGGTTATTCGTCCAGCAGTCACTAGCACTGAACCCTTTTATCAGCCCCACTCGGTAATTATAAAATATTTGCAATTATACAATATGTTAATTCTCAGACAACTACAAACAGCTTAATCAATTGAGTGCATTTTATTAATTCTACTCCAAACATTATGGACTCACCACGAAGTCTCAGAGATCAGTAAATTATCCTCGATTGTTAAACTGCTGCCAAACCAATCAGAAGTTTTATTTGAATTTATTAGACCTGCTACATTATTTAGCCAGCAAGAGTGAGAAAAACAATGGAAACAAAGAGGCAAGCAGGGGTCACACTGTGAAGCCTGATAAGGCCCCATGAATTACAAGAGGGAAGCCATCAAAATTCAAGGAGAGCAGGAGTCACCTGAAACCTTTGCTGTCTAGCTGAAATTAATATTAGGCTGGTTTCCGGAGGCATCTGGGCCTCACACTGCTTTTCGCACGAAGTGCTTGGTTGTGTGTTCCTACGCACATGTGCAAATATGGGCATGTCTTCAATGACTAGACCCGTATTCTGTACAGGCTTGCATATGCAAATGTATGCAGCAATGATTCTGAAAGGTAGATTTTAAAATGCCCATTAGGACTTAGTAAACTCCCCAAATAGAGCAAGAGACAAAACACCCTGCCAGCATTTAATTCAGAATGCACCCAGTGACAATCACACTCCCCACTTTAAGGCTGGGTTTTATGCAACCCAGGGCTATTCCTTCCTTGCCTTAAAGCTTTTTTTTTTTTTTTAAAGTATCACTGAACAGTCCCTCAGTGATTTAATTTTTGTAACAACTGGATATGCATAGGAGGGCACATGCTGTCTGTTTAAACATTTATTTTTATTTTATACGTACGGGGATTTTTGCCCATGTGTCTGTCTGTGTATTACGTGCATGTCTAGTGCCCACAGAGCCAGGAGAGGGCATCAGATCCTCTGGAACTGGAATTTCAGCCAGTTGTAAGCTACCACATGGGTGCTGGCAACTGAATCTGGATCCTTTGGAAGATGGATCAGTGCTTTTAACAACTGAGCCATCTCTCTGGCCTCTAGAACACAAAACTATAAGCCTAGTTCAAATAATCTTAGCTCATGGAACTCACCTGATTGAATAGGTTTAATCATGAGAAGATTAATGCAGATTTTGTGGTCTTCCCCCCTCTGCCCCTTAGAGGCACTAGCTTCTAGGGTCACATGCCAGTTATTAAGTCAAATAAGTTTTTCCTTCCTTCCTTCCTTCCTTCCTTCCTTCCTTCCTTCCTTCCTTC